>NW_027256013.1:0-177500 GCF_045679555.1 Salvelinus alpinus
ATACAGGCCAGGTCTATTATAATACAGACCAGGTATATTATAATACAGACCAGGTCTATTATAATAAAGGCCAGGTCTATTTTAATACAGACCATGTCTACATGCCAGGTCTATTACAATACCGGCCAGGTCTATTATAATACAGACCAGGTCTATTATAATACAGACCAGGTCTTTATAATACAGGCCAGGTCTATTATAATTCAACCCAGTTCTATTATAATACAGGCCAGGGCTTTAATAATACAGACCAGGTGTATTATAATACAGGCCTGATCTATTATAATACAAGCCAGGTCTATTATAATACAGACCAGGTCTATTATAATACAGGCCTGGTCTATTAAAATACAGACAATGTATATTATAATACAGGCCAGGTCTATTATAATACAGGTCATTTCTATTATACTACAGGCCAGGTCTATTATTAAACAGGCCAGGTCAATAATAATACAGGCCATGTCTTTTATAATACAGGCCAGTTATATTATATTACATGCCATGTCTATTATTAAACAGGCCAGGTCTATTATACAGGCCAGGTCTACAGGCCAGGTCTTGTGTAATACAGGCCATGTATATTATAATACAGGCCTGGTCTTTTATAATACAGACCAGGTCTATTTATAATACAGACCAGGTATATTATAATACAGGTCAGGTCTATTATAGTAAAGGCCAGGTTTTTATAATGAAGGCCTGGTCTATTATAGTACAGGCCAGGTTTATTATAATACAGACAAGGTGTAATATAATACAGGCCAGGTCTATTATAATTCAAACCAGTTTAATTATAATACAGGCCAGGTGCTTTATAATACAGACCAGGTATATTTATAATACAGACCAGGTATATTATAATACAGGTCAGGTCTTTTATAGTACAGGCCAGGTTTGTTATATTGAAGGCCTTGTCTATTATAGTACAGCCCAGGTATATTATAATACAGACCAGGTCTATTAAAATACAGACCAGGTGTATTATAATACAGGCCAGGTCTATTATAATACAGATCAGGTCTATTAAATTACCGACCAGGTCATTATAATACAGGCCAGGTCTATTATAATACAGACCAGGTCTATTATTATACAGGCCCGGTCTATTACTGTACAGGACAAGTCTACAGACCAGGTCTATTATAATACAGACCAGGTCTATTATAACAAAGACTAGGTCTATTAAATTACAGACCAGTTCTATTAATATACAGGCCAGGTCTATTATAATACAGGCCAGGTATATTATCATAAAGACCAGGTCTATTAAATTACAGACCAGGTCTAATATTATACAGGCCGGGTCTATTATAGTACAGGCCAGGTCTATTATAAAACAGGCCAGGTCAATTATAATACAGGCCAGGTCTACAGGCAAGGTCTATTATAATACAGGCCAGGTCTATTATAATACAGGCCAGGTCTATTATAATACAGGCCAGGTCTATTATATTACAGGCCATATCCATTATAATACAGGCCAGTTCTATTATAATACAGGCCAGCTCTACAGTCCAGGTCTTTCATAAAACAGATCAAGTCTATTATAATACAGGCCATGTCTTTTATAATACAGGCCATGTCTATTATAATACATGCCAGGTCTACAGGCCAGGTCTATTATAATACAGACCAGGTCTATTAAATTACAGAAAAGGTCTATTATAATACAGGCCAGATCTATTATAATACAGGACAGGTCTGTTATAATACAAACCAGGTCTATTATAATAAAGATCAGGTCTATTATAATACAGACCAGGTCTATTATGGTACAGGCCAGGATTATAGTCCAGGTCTAGTATAATACAGGTCAGCTCTATTATAATACAGACCAGGTCTATTATAATACAGGCCAGGTCTATTATGGTACAGGCCAGGATTACAGTCCAGGTCTAGTATAATACAGGTCAGCTCTATTATAATACAGACCAGGTCTATTATAATACAGGCCAGGTTATCAGGCCAGGTCTATTATAATACAGGCTTGATCTATTAAAATACAGGCCAGTTCTATTATAATACAGACCAGGTATATTATAATACAGACCAGGTCTATTATAATAAAGGCCAGGTCTAGTATAATACAGACCAGGTCTACATGCCAGGTCAATAATAATACCGGCCAGGTCTATTATAATACAGACCAGGTCTATTATAATACAGGCCAGGTCTATTATAATACAAGACAGGTCTATTATAATACATACCAGGTCTATTATAATACAGACCAGCTATATTATAATACAGGCCACGTCTATTATAATACAGGCCATTTCTATTATAATACAGGCCAGGTCTATAATAATACAGGCCAGGTATATTATGGTAAATGCCAGGATTACAGTCCAGGTCTAGTATAATACAGGTCAGGTATATTATAATACAGGCCAGGTCTATTATTATTTTGGCCAGGTCTATTATAACACAGACCAGGTCTATTATAATACAGGCCTGATCTATTATAATACAGGCCAGGTCTATTATAATACAGACCAGGTATATTATAATACAGACCAGGTCTATTATAATAAAGGCCAGGTCTATTTTAATACAGACCATGTCTACATGCCAGGTCTATTACAATACCGGCCAGGTCTATTATAATACAGACCAGGTCTATTATAATACAGACCAGGTCTTTATAATACAGGCCAGGTCTATTATAATTCAACCCAGTTCTATTATAATACAGGCCAGGTCTTTAATAATACAGACCAGGTGTATTATAATACAGGCCTGATCTATTATAATACAAGCCAGGTCTATTATAATACAGACCAGGTCTATTATAATACAGGCCTGGTCTATTAAAATACAGACAATGTATATTATAATACAGGCCAGGTCTATTATAATACAGGTCATTTCTATTATACTACAGGCCAGGTCTATTATTAAACAGGCCAGGTCAATAATAATACAGGCCATGTCTTTTATAATACAGGCCAGTTATATTATATTACATGCCATGTCTATTATTAAACAGGCCAGGTCTATTATACAGGCCAGGTCTACAGGCCAGGTCTTGTGTAATACAGGCCATGTATATTATAATACAGGCCTGGTCTTTTATAATACAGACCAGGTCTATTTATAAAACAGACCAGGTATATTATAATACAGGTCAGGTCTATTATAGTAAAGGCCAGGTTTTTATAATGAAGGCCTGGTCTATTATAGTACAGGCCAGGTTTATTATAATACAGACAAGGTGTAATATAATACAGGCCAGGTCTATTATAATTCAAACCAGTTTAATTATAATACAGGCCAGGTGCTTTATAATACAGACCAGGTGTATTATAATACAGACCAGGTGTATTATAATACAGGCCAGGTCTATTATAATTCAAACCAGTTTAATTATAATACAGGCCAGGTCTTTTATAATACAGACCAGGTGTATTATAATACAGGCCTGATCTATTATAATACAGGCCAGGTCTATTATACTACAGACCAGGTCTATTTTAATACAGACCAGGTCTATTATAATCCAGGCCAGGTCTATTATAATCCAGGCCAGGTCTATTATAATACAGACCAGGTCTATTATAATACAGGCCAGGTCTATTATAATACAGACCAGGTCTATTATAATACAGACCAGTTATAATATAATACAGGCCAGGTCTACAGGCCAGGTCTATTATAATACAGGCCAGGTATATTATAATACAGACCAGGTCTATTATAATCCAGGCCAGGTCTATTATAATCCAGGCCAGGTCTATTATAATACAGACCAGGTCTATTATAATACAGGCCAGGTCTATTATAATACAGACCAGGTCTATTATAATACAGACCAGTTATAATATAATACAGGTCAGGTCTACAGGTCAGGTCTATTATAAAACAGGCCAGGTCTATTATAAAACAGGCCAGGTCTATAAACTGAGAGAGTATTACTAAACTGAGAGAGTGTTACTAAACTGAGAGAATATTACTCAACTGAGAGAGTATTACTAAACTGATAGAATATTACTAAACTGAGAGAGCTGAGAGAGTATTACCAAACTGAGAGAATATTACTAAACTGAGAGAATATTACTAAACTGAGAGAATATTACTAAACTGAGAGAGCTGAGAGAATATTACTAAACTGAGAGAGTATTACTAAACTAAGAGAATATTACTAAACTGAGAGAGTATTACTAAACTGAGAGAGTATTACTAAACTGAGAGAATATTACTAAACTGAGAGAGTATTACTAAACTGAGAGAGCTGAGAGAATATTACTAAACTGAGCGAATATTACTAAACTGAGAGAGTATTACTAAACTGAGGGAGTATTACTAAACCGAGAGAGTATTACTAAACTGAGAGAGTATTACTAAACTGAGAGAGCTGAGAGAATATTACTAAACTGAGAGAGTATTACTAAACTGAGGGAGTATTACTAAACCGAGAGAGTATTACTAAACTGAGAGAATATTACTAAACTGAGAGAGTATTACTAAACTGAGAGAGCTGAGAGAATATTACTAAACTGAGAGAATATTACTAAACTGAGAGAGTATTACTAAACTGAGGGAGTATTACTAAACCGAGAGAGTATTACTAACCTGAGAGAGTATTACTAAACTGAGAGAATATTACTAAACTGTGAGAGTATTACTAAACTGAGAGAGTATTACTAACCCGAGAGAGTATTACTAAACTGAGAGAGTATTACTAAACTGAGAAAGTGTTACTAGACTAAGATAGTATTACTCAACTGAGAGAGTATTACTAAACTGAGAGAGTATTACTAAACTGAGAGAATATTACTAAACGGTGAGAGTAATACTAAACTGAGAGAGTATTACTAACCCGAGAGAGTATTACTAAACTGAGAGAGTATTACTAAACTGAGAGAGTGTTACTAGACTGAGATAGTATTACTCAACTGAGAGAATATTACTAAACTGAGAGAGTATTACTAAACTGAGAGAGTGTTACTAGACTGAGAGAATATTACTAAACTGAGAGAATATTACTAAACTGAGAGAGTATTACTAAACTGAGGGAGTATTACTAAACCGAGAGAGTATTACTAACCTGAGAGAGTATTACTAAACTGAGAGAATATTACTAAACTGTGAGAGTATTACTAAACTGAGAGAATATTACTAACCCGAGAGAGTATTACTAAACTGAGAGAGTATTACTAAACTGAGAAAGTGTTACTAGACTGAGATAGTATTACTCAACTGAGAGAGTATTACTAAACTGAGAGAGTATTACTAAACTGAGAGAATATTACTAAACGGTGAGAGTATTACTAAACTGAGAGAGTATTACTAACCCGAGAGAGTATTACTAAACTGAGAGAGTATTACTAAACTGAGAGAGTGTTACTAGACTGAGATAGTATTACTCAACTGAGAGAGTGTTACTAAACTGAGAGAATATTACTAAACGGTGAGAGTATTACTAAACTGAGAGAGTATTACTAACCCGAGAGAGTATTACTAAACTGAGAGAATATTACTAAACTGTGAGAGTATTACTAAACTGAGAGAATATTACTAAACTGAGAGAGCTGAGAGAATATTACTAAACTGAGAGAGTATTACTAAACTGAGAGAGTGTTACTAGACTGAGATAGTATTACTCAACTGAGAGAATATTACTAAACTGAGAGAGTATTACTAAACTGAGAGAGTGTTACTAGACTGAGAGAATATTACTAAACTGAGAGAATATTACTAAACTGAGAGAGTATTACTAAACTGAGAGAGTGTTACTAAACTGAGAGAGTGTTACTAGACTGAGAGAGTATTACTAAACTGAGAGAGTGTTACTAAACTGAGAGAGTATTACTAAACTGAGAGAGCTGAGAGAGTATTATAAGAATGAGAGAGTATTACTAAACTCAGAGAGTTTTACTAAACTGAGAAAGTACTACTAAACCGAGAGAGTATTACTAAACTGAGAGAGTATTACTAAACTGAGAGAATATTACTAAACTGAGAGAGCTGAGAGAATATTACTAAACTGAGAGAGTATTACTAAACTGAGAGAGTGTTACTAAACTGAGAGAAAATTACTCAACGGAGAGATTATTACTCAACTGAGAGAGTATTACTAAACTGAGAGAGTATTACTAAACTGAGAGAGTGTTGCTAGACTGAGATAGTATTACTAAACTGAGAGGATATAACCAAACTGAGAGAGTATTACTAAACTGAGAGAGTATTACTAAACTGAGGGAGTATTACTAAACCGAGAGAGTATTACTAAACTGAGAGAATATTACTAAACTGTGAGAGTATTACTAAACTGAGAGAGCTGAGAGAATATTACTAAACTGAGAGAATATTACTAAACTGAGAGAGTATTACTAAACTGAGGGAGTATTACTAAACTGAGACAGTATTACTAACCCGAGAGAGTATTACTAAACTGAGAGAGTATTACTAAACTGAGAGAGTGTTACTAGACTGAGATAGTATTACTCAACTGAGAGAGTATTACTAAACTGAGAGAATATTACTAAACGGTGAGAGTATTACTAAACTGAGAGAGTATTACTAACCCGAGAGAGTATTACTAAACTGAGAGAGTATTACTAAACTGAGAGAGTGTTACTAGACTGAGATAGTATTACTCAACTGAGAGAGTGTTACTAAACTGAGAGAATATTACTCAACGGAGAGATTATTACTAAACTGAGAGAGTATTACTAAACTGAGAGAGTGTTGCTAGACTGAGATAGTATTACTAAACTGAGAGAGTATTACTAAACTGAGAGAGTATTACTAAACTGTGAGAATATTACTCAACTGAGAGATTATTACTCTATGGAGAGATTATTTCTCAACTGAGAGAGTATTACTAAACTGAGAGAGTATTACTAAACTGAGAGAGTGTTACTAAACTGAGAGAATATTACTCAACTGAGAGAGTATTACTAAACTGATAGAATATTACTAAACTGAGACAATATTACTAAACTGAGAGAATATTACTAAACTGAGAGAGCTGAGAGAATATTACTAAACTGAGAGAGTATTACTAAACTGAGAGAGTATTACTAAACTGATAGAATATTACTAAACTGAGAGAGTATTACTAAACTGAGAGAGCTGAGAGAATATTACTAAACTGAGCGAATATTACTAAACTGAGAGAGTATTACTAAACTGAGGGAGTATTACTAAACCGAGAGAGTATTACTAAACTGAGAGAATATTACTAAACTGAGAGAGTGGTACTAGACTGAGATAGTATTACTCAACTGAGAGAGTATTACTAAACTGAGAGAGTGTTACTAGACTGAGAGAGTATTACTAAACTTAGAGAATATTACTAAACTGAGAGAGTATTACTAAACTGAGAGAAATGAGAGAATATTACTAAACTGAGAGAATATTACTAAACTGAGAGAGTATTACTAAACTGAGGGAGTATTACTAAACCGAGAGAGTATTACTAACCTGAGAGAGTATTACTAAACTGAGATAACATTACTAAACTGTGAGAGTATTACTAAACTGAGAGAGTAGTACTAACCCGAGAGAGTATTACTAAACTGAGAGAGTATTACTAAACTGAGAGAGTGTTAGTAGACTGAGATAGTATTACTCAACTGAGAGAGTATTACTAAACTGAGAGAGTGTTACTAGAATGAGAGAGTATTACTAAACTGAGAGAATATTACTATACTGATAGAGTATTACTAAACTGAGAGAGCTGAGAGAATATTACTAAACTGAGAGAATATTACTAAACTGAGAGAGTATTACTAAACTGGGTGAGTATTACTAAACCGAGAGAGTATTACTAACCTGAGAGAGTATTACTAAACTGAGAGAATATTACTAAACTGTGAGAGTATTACTAAACTGAGAGAGTATTACTAACCCGAGAGAGTATTACTAAACTGAGAGAGTATTACTAAACTGAGAGAGTGGTACTAGACTGAGATAGTATTACTCAACTGAGAGAGTATTACTAAACTGAGAGAGTGTTACTAGACTGAGAGAGTATTACTAAACTTAGAGAATATTACTAAACTGAGAGAGTATTACTAAACTGAGAGAAATGAGAGAAAATTACTAAACTGAGAGAATATTACTAAACTGAGAGAGTATTACTAAACTGAGGGAGTATTACTAAACCGAGAGAGTATTACTAACCTGAGAGAGTATTACTAAACTGAGAGAATATTACTAAACTGTGAGAATATTACTAAACTGAGAGAGTATTACTAACCCGAGAGAGTGTTACTAAACTGAGAGAAAATTACTCAACGGAGAGATTATTACTCAACTGAGAGAGTATTACTAAACTGAGAGAGTATTACTAAACTGAGAGAGTGTTGCTAGACTGAGATAGTATTACTAAACTGAGAGGATATAACCAAACTGAGAGAGTATTACTAAACTGAGAGAGTATTACTAAACTGGGTGAGTATTACTAAACCGAGAGAGTATTACTAACCTGAGAGAGTATTACTAGTAATACTGGGTGAGTATTACTAACCCGAGAGAGTATTACTAAACTGAGAGAGTATTACTAAACTGAGGGAGTGTTACTAGACTGAGAGATTATTACTAAACTTAGAGAATATTACTAAACTGAGAGAGTATTACTAAACTGAGAGAAATGAGAGAATATTACTAAACTGATAGAATATTACTAAACTGAGAGAGTATTACTAAACTGAGAGAGCTGAGAGAATATTACTAAACTGAGCGAATATTACTAAACTGAGAGAGTGTTACTAGACTGAGAGAGTATTACTAAACTTAGAGAATATTACTAAACTGAGAGAGTATGACTAAACTGAGAGAAATGAGAGAATATTACTAAACTGAGAGAATATTACTAAACTGAGAGAGTATTACTAAACTGAGGGAGTATTACTAAACCGAGAGAGTATTACTAACCTGAGAGAGTATTACTAAACTGAGAGAATATTACTAAACTGTGAGAGTATTACTAAACTGAGAGAGTATTACTAACCCGAGAGAGAGTTACTAAACTGAGAGAAAATTACTCAACGGAGAGATTATTACTCAACTGAGAGAGTATTACTAAACTGAGAGAGTATTACTAAACTGAGAGAGTGTTGCTAGACTGAGATAGTATTACTAAACTGAGAGGATATAACCAAACTGAGAGAGTATTACTAAACTGAGAGAGTATTACTAAACTGAGGGAGTATTACTAAACCGAGAGAGTATTACTAAACTGAGAGAGTGTTGCTAGACTGAGATAGTATTACTAAACTGAGAGAGTATTACTAAACTGAGAGAGTATTACTAAACTGTGAGATTATTACTCAACTGAGAGAATATTACTCAACTGAGAGAGTATTACTAAACTGAGAGAGTATTACTAAACTGAGAGAGTGTTACTAAACTGAGAGAATATTACTCAACTGAGAGAGTATTACTAAACTGATAGAATATTACTAAACTGAGAGAGCTGAGAGAGTATTACCAAACTGAGAGAATATTACTCAACTGAGAGAATATTACTCAACTGAGAGAATATTACTAAACTGAGAGAGCTGAGAGAATATTACTAAACTGAGAGAGTATTACTAAACTGAGAGAATATTACTAAACTGAGAGAGTATTACTAAACTGAGAGAGTATTACTAAACTGATAGAATATTACTAAACTGAGAGAGTATTACTAAACTGAGAGAGCTGAGAGAATATTACTAAACTGAGCGAATATTACTAAACTGAGAGAGTATTACTAAACTGAGGGAGTATTAATAAACCGAGAGAGTATTACTAAACTGAGAGAATATTACTAAACTGAGAGAGTATTACTAAACTGAGAGAGCTGAGAGAATATTACTAAACTGAGAGAATATTACTAAACTGAGAGAGTATTACTAAACTGGGTGAGTATTACTAACCCGAGAGAGTATTACTAAACTGAGAGAGTATTACTAAACCGAGAGAGTGGTACTAGACTGAGATAGTATTACTCAACTGAGAGAGTATTACTAAACTGAGAGAGTGTTACTAGACTGAGAGAGTATTACTAAACTTAGAGAATATTACTCAACTGAGAGAGTATTACTAAACTGAGAGAAATGAGAGAATATTACTAAACTGAGAGAATATTACTAAACTGAGAGAGTATTACTAAACTGAGAGAGCTGAGAGAATATTACTAAACTGAGCGAATATTACTAAACTGAGAGAGTGTTACTAGACTGAGAGAGTATTACTAAACTTAGAGAATATTACTAAACTGAGAGAGTATGACTAAACTGAGAGAAATGAGAGAATATTACTAAACTGAGAGAATATTACTAAACTGAGAGAGTATTACTAAACTGAGGGAGTATTACTAAACCGAGAGAGTATTACTAAACTGAGAGAGTATTACTAAACTGAGAGAATATTACTAAACTGTGAGAGTATTACTAAACTGAGAGAGTATTACTAACCCGAGAGAGTGTTACTAAACTGAGAGAAAATTACTCAACGGAGAGATTATTACTCAACTGAGTATTACTAAACTGAGAGAGTATTACTAAACTGAAAGAGTGTTGCTAGACTGAGATAGTATTACTAAACTGAGAGGATATAACCAAACTGAGAGAGTATTACTAAACTGAGAGAGTATTACTAAACTGAGGGAGTATTACTAAACCGAGAGAGTATTACTAAACTGAGAGAGTATTACTAAACTGAGAGAGTGGTACTAGACTGAGATAGTATTACTCAACTGAGAGAGTATTACTAAACTGAGAGAGTGTTACTAGACTGAGAGAGTATTACTAAACTTAGAGAATATTACTCAACTGAGAGAGTATTACTAAACTGAGAGAAATGAGAGAATATTACTAAACTGAGAGAATATTACTAAACTGAGAGAGTATTACTAAACTGAGAGAGCTGAGAGAATATTACTAAACTGAGCGAATATTACTAAACTGAGAGAGTGTTACTAGACTGAGAGAGTATTACTAAACTTAGAGAATATTACTAAACTGAGAGAGTATGACTAAACTGAGAGAGCTGAGAGAATATTACTAAACTGAGAGAATATTACTAAACTGAGAGAGTATTACTAAACTGAGAGAGTATTACTAACCCGAGAGAGTGTTACTAAACTGAGAGAAAATTACTCAACGGAGAGATTATTACTCAACTGAGAGAGTATTACTAAACTGAGAGAGTATTACTAAACTGAAAGAGTGTTGCTAGACTGAGATAGTATTACTAAACTGAGAGGATATAACCAAACTGAGAGAGTATTACTAAACTGAGAGAGTATTACTAAACTGAGGGAGTATTACTAAACCGAGAGAGTATTACTAAACTGAGAGAATATTACTAAACTGTGAGAGTATTACTAAAATGAGAGAGCTGAGAGAATATTACTAAACTGAGAGAATATTACTAAACTGAGAGAGTATTACTAAACTGAGAGAGCTGAGAGAATATTACTAAACTGAGAGAGTATTACTAAACTGAGAGAGTGTTACTAAACTGAGAGAAAATTACTCAACGGAGAGATTATTACTCAACTGAGAGAGTATTACTAAACTGAGAGAGTATTACTAAACTGAGAGAGTGTTGCTAGACTGAGATAGTATTACTAAACTGAGAGGATATAACCAAACTGAGAGAGTATTACTAAACTGAGGGAGTATTACTAAACCGAGAGAGTATTACTAAACTGAGAGAATATTACTAAACTGTGAGGGTATTACTAAACTGAGAGAGCTGAGAGAATATTACTAAACTGAGAGAATATTACTAAACTGAGAGAGTATTACTAAACTGAGGGAGTATTACTAAACCGAGAGAGTATTACTAACCTGAGAGAGTATTACTAAACTGAGAGAATATTACTAAACTGTGAGAGTATTACTAAACTGAGACAGTATTACTAACCCGAGAGAGTATTACTAAACTGAGAGAGTATTACTAAACTGAGAGAGTATTACTAAACTGAGAGAATATTACTAAACGGTGAGAGTATTACTAAACTGAGAGAATATTACTAACCCGAGAGAGTATTACTAAACTGAGAGAGTATTACTAAACTGAGAGAGTGTTACTAGACTGAGATATTATTACTCAACTGAGAGAGTGTTACTAAACTGAGAGAGTATTACTAAACTGAGAGAGTATTACTAAACTGAGAGAGTGTTGCTAGACTGAGATAGTATTACTAAACTGAGAGAGTATTACTAAACTGAGAGAGTATTACTAAACTGTGAGAATATTACTCAACTGAGAGATTATTACTCTATGGAGAGATTATTTCTCAACTGAGAGAGTATTACTAAACTGAGAGAGTATTACTAAACTGAGAGAGTGTTGCTAGACTGAGATAGTATTACTAAACTGAGAGAGTATTACTAAACTGAGAGAGTGTTACTAAACTGAGAGAATATTACTCAACTGAGAGAGTATTACTAAACTGATAGAATATTACTAAACTGAGAGAGCTGAGAGAGTATTACCAAACTGAGAGAATATTACTAAACTGAGAGAATATTACTAAACTGAGAGAATATTACTAAACTGAGAGAGCTGAGAGAATATTACTAAACTGAGAGAGTATTACTAAACTGAGAGAATATTACTAAACTGAGAGAGTATTACTAAACTGAGAGAGTATTACTAAACTGATAGAATATTACTAAACTGAGAGAGTATTACTAAACTGAGAGAGCTGAGAGAATATTACTAAACTGAGCGAATATTACTAAACTGAGAGAGTATTACTAAACTGAGAGAGCTGAGAGAATATTACTAAACTGAGCGAATATTACTAAACCGAGAGAGTATGACTAAACTGAGAGAGTATTACTAAACTGAGAGAGTATTACTAAACTGAGAGAGTATTACTAAACTGAGGGAGTATTACTAAACCGAGAGAGTATTACTAACCTGAGAGAGTATTACTAAACTGAGAGAGTATTACTAAACTGTGAGAATATTACTCAACTGAGAGATTATTACTCTATGGAGAGATTATTTCTCAACTGAGAGAGTATTACTAAACTGAGAGAGTATTACTAAACTGAGAGAGTGTTGCTAGACTGAGATAGTATTACTAAACTGAGAGAGTATTACTAAACTGAGAGAGTGTTACTAAACTGAGAGAATATTACTCAACTGAGAGAGTATTACTAAACTGATAGAATATTACTAAACTGAGAGAGCTGAGAGAGTATTACCAAACTGAGAGAATATTACTAAACTGAGAGAATATTACTAAACTGAGAGAATATTACTAAACTGAGAGAGCTGAGAGAATATTACTAAACTGAGAGAGTATTACTAAACTGAGAGAATATTACTAAACTGAGAGAGTATTACTAAACTGAGAGAGTATTACTAAACTGATAGAATATTACTAAACTGAGAGAGTATTACTAAACTGAGAGAGCTGAGAGAATATTACTAAACTGAGCGAATATTACTAAACTGAGAGAGTGTTACTAGACTGAGAGAGTATTACTAAACTTAGAGAATATTACTAAACTGAGAGAGTATGACTAAACTGAGAGAAATGAGAGAATATTACTAAACTGAGAGAATATTACTAAACTGAGAGAGTATTACTAAACTGAGGGAGTATTACTAAACCGAGAGAGTATTACTAACCTGAGAGAGTATTACTAAACTGAGAGAATATTACTAAACTGTGAGAGTATTACTAAACTGAGAGAGTATTACTAACCCGAGAGAGAGTTACTAAACTGAGAGAAAATTACTCAACGGAGAGATTATTACTCAACTGAGAGAGTATTACTAAACTGAGAGAGTATTACTAAACTGAGAGAGTGTTACTAAACTGAGAGAATATTACTCAACTGAGAGAGTATTACTAAACTGATAGAATATTACTAAACTGAGAGAGCTGAGAGAGTATTACCAAACTGAGAGAATATTACTAAACTGAGAGAATATTACTAAACTGAGAGAATATTACTAAACTGAGAGAGCTGAGAGAATATTACTAAACTGAGAGAGTATTACTAAACTGAGAGAATATTACTAAACTGAGAGAGTATTACTAAACTGAGAGAGTATTACTAAACTGATAGAATATTACTAAACTGAGAGAGTATTACTAAACTGAGAGAGCTGAGAGAATATTACTAAACTGAGCGAATATTACTAAACTGAGAGAGTGTTACTAGACTGAGAGAGTATTACTAAACTTAGAGAATATTACTAAACTGAGAGAGTATGACTAAACTGAGAGAAATGAGAGAATATTACTAAACTGAGAGAATATTACTAAACTGAGAGAGTATTACTAAACTGAGGGAGTATTACTAAACCGAGAGAGTATTACTAACCTGAGAGAGTATTACTAAACTGAGAGAATATTACTAAACTGTGAGAGTATTACTAAACTGAGAGAGTATTACTAACCCGAGAGAGAGTTACTAAACTGAGAGAAAATTACTCAACGGAGAGATTATTACTCAACTGAGAGAGTATTACTAAACTGAGAGAGTATTACTAAACTGAGAGAGTATTACTAAACTGAGAGAGCTGAGAGAATATTACTAAACTGAGCGAATATTACTAAACTGAGAGAGTATTACTAAACTGAGGGAGTATTACTAAACCGAGAGAGTATTACTAAACTGAGAGAATATTACTAAACTGAGAGAGTATTACTAAACTGAGAGAGCTGAGAGAATATTACTAAACTGAGAGAATATTACTAAACTGAGAGAGTATTACTAAACTGGGTGAGTATTACTAACCCGAGAGAGTATTACTAAACTGAGAGAGTATTACTAAACCGAGAGAGTGGTACTAGACTGAGATAGTATTACTCAACTGAGAGAGTATTACTAAACTGAGAGAGTGTTACTAGACTGAGAGAGTATTACTAAACTTAGAGAATATTACTCAACTGAGAGAGTATTACTAAACTGAGAGAAATGAGAGAATATTACTAAACTGAGAGAATATTACTAAACTGAGAGAGTATTACTAAACTGAGAGAGCTGAGAGAATATTACTAAACTGAGCGAATATTACTAAACTGAGAGAGTGTTACTAGACTGAGAGAGTATTACTAAACTTAGAGAATATTACTAAACTGAGAGAGTATGACTAAACTGAGAGAAATGAGAGAATATTACTAAACTGAGAGAATATTACTAAACTGAGAGAGTATTACTAAACTGAGGGAGTATTACTAAACCGAGAGAGTATTACTAACCTGAGAGAGTATTACTAAACTGAGAGAATATTACTAAACTGTGAGAGTATTACTAAACTGAGAGAGTATTACTAACCCGAGAGAGTGTTACTAAACTGAGAGAGTATTACTAAACTGAGAGAATATTACTAAACTGAGAGAGTATTACTAAACTGAGAGAGTATTACTAAACTGAAAGAGTGTTGCTAGACTGAGATAGTATTACTAAACTGAGAGGATATAACCAAACTGAGAGAGTATTACTAAACTGAGAGAGTATTACTAAACTGAGGGAGTATTACTAAACCGAGAGAGTATTACTAAACTGAGAGAGTATTACTAAACTGAGAGAGTGGTACTAGACTGAGATAGTATTACTCAACTGAGAGAGTATTACTAAACTGAGAGAGTGTTACTAGACTGAGAGAGTATTACTAAACTTAGAGAATATTACTCAACTGAGAGAGTATTACTAAACTGAGAGAAATGAGAGAATATTACTAAACTGAGAGAATATTACTAAACTGAGAGAGTATTACTAAACTGAGAGAGCTGAGAGAATATTACTAAACTGAGCGAATATTACTAAACTGAGAGAGTGTTACTAGACTGAGAGAGTATTACTAAACTTAGAGAATATTACTAAACTGAGAGAGTATGACTAAACTGAGAGAAATGAGAGAATATTACTAAACTGAGAGAATATTACTAAACTGAGAGAGTATTACTAAACTGAGGGAGTATTACTAACCCGAGAGAGTGTTACTAAACTGAGAGAAAATTACTCAACGGAGAGATTATTACTCAACTGAGAGAGTATTACTAAACTGAGAGAGTATTACTAAACTGAAAGAGTGTTGCTAGACTGAGATAGTATTACTAAACTGAGAGGATATAACCAAACTGAGAGAGTATTACTAAACTGAGAGAGTATTACTAAACTGAGGGAGTATTACTAAACCGAGAGAGTATTACTAAACTGAGAGAATATTACTAAACTGAGAGAGTATTACTAAAATGAGAGAGCTGAGAGAATATTACTAAACTGAGAGAATATTACTAAACTGAGAGAGTATTACTAAACTGAGAGAGCTGAGAGAATATTACTAAACTGAGAGAGTATTACTAAACTGAGAGAGTGTTACTAAACTGAGAGAAAATTACTCAACGGAGAGATTATTACTCAACTGAGAGAGTATTACTAAACTGAGAGAGTATTACTAAACTGAGAGAGTGTTGCTAGACTGAGATAGTATTACTAAACTGAGAGGATATAACCAAACTGAGAGAGTATTACTAAACTGAGGGAGTATTACTAAACCGAGAGAGTATTACTAAACTGAGAGAATATTACTAAACTGTGAGGGTATTACTAAACTGAGAGAGCTGAGAGAATATTACTAAACTGAGAGAATATTACTAAACTGAGAGAGTATTACTAAACTGAGGGAGTATTACTAAACCGAGAGAGTATTACTAACCTGAGAGAGTATTACTAAACTGAGAGAATATTACTAAACTGTGAGAGTATTACTAAACTGAGACAGTATTACTAACCCGAGAGAGTATTACTAAACTGAGAGAGTATTACTAAACTGAGAGAGTATTACTAAACTGAGAGAATATTACTAAACGGTGAGAGTATTACTAAACTGAGAGAGTATTACTAACCCGAGAGAGTATTACTAAACTGAGAGAGTATTACTAAACTGAGAGAGTGTTACTAGACTGAGATATTATTACTCAACTGAGAGAGTGTTACTAAACTGAGAGAATATTACTCAACGGAGAGATTATTACTAAACTGAGAGAGTATTACTAAACTGAGAGAGTGTTGCTAGACTGAGATAGTATTACTAAACTGAGAGAGTATTACTAAACTGAGAGAGTATTACTAAACTGTGAGAATATTACTCAACTGAGAGATTATTACTCTATGGAGAGATTATTTCTCAACTGAGAGAGTATTACTAAACTGAGAGAGTATTACTAAACTGAGAGAGTGTTGCTAGACTGAGATAGTATTACTAAACTGAGAGAGTATTACTAAACTGAGAGAGTGTTACTAAACTGAGAGAATATTACTCAACTGAGAGAGTATTACTAAACTGATAGAATATTACTAAACTGAGAGAGCTGAGAGAGTATTACCAAACTGAGAGAATATTACTAAACTGAGAGAATATTACTAAACTGAGAGAATATTACTAAACTGAGAGAGCTGAGAGAATATTACTAAACTGAGAGAGTATTACTAAACTGAGAGAATATTACTAAACTGAGAGAGTATTACTAAACTGAGAGAGTATTACTAAACTGATAGAATATTACTAAACTGAGAGAGTATTACTAAACTGAGAGAGCTGAGAGAATATTACTAAACTGAGCGAATATTACTAAACTGAGAGAGTGTTACTAGACTGAGAGAGTATTACTAAACTTAGAGAATATTACTAAACTGAGAGAGTATGACTAAACTGAGAGAAATGAGAGTATTACTAAACTGAGAGAATATTACTAAACTGAGAGAGTATTACTAAACTGAGGGAGTATTACTAAACCGAGAGAGTATTACTAAACTGAGAGAGTATTACTAAACTGAGAGAGTATTACTAAACTGTGAGAATATTACTCAACTGAGAGATTATTACTCTATGGAGAGATTATTTCTCAACTGAGAGAGTATTACTAAACTGAGAGAGTATTACTAAACTGAGAGAGTGTTGCTAGACTGAGATAGTATTACTAAACTGAGAGAGTATTACTAAACTGAGAGAGTGTTACTAAACTGAGAGAATATTACTCAACTGAGAGAGTATTACTAAACTGATAGAATATTACTAAACTGAGAGAGCTGAGAGTGTATTACCAAACTGAGAGAATATTACTAAACTGAGAGAATATTACTAAACTGAGAGAATATTACTAAACTGAGAGAGAGAGAATATTACTAAACTGAGAGAGTATTACTAAACTGAGAGAATATTACTAAACTGAGAGAGTATGACTAAACTGAGAGAGTATTACTAAACTGAGAGAATATTACTAAACTGAGAGAGTATTACTAAACTGAGAGAGCTGAGAGAATATTACTAAACTGAGAGAATATTACTAAACTGAGAGAGTATTACTAGACTGAGAGAGTATTACTAAACTTAGAGAATATTACTAAACTGAGAGAGTATGACTAAACTGAGAGAAATGAGAGAATATTACTAAACTGAGAGAATATTACTAAACTGAGAGAGTATTACTAAACTGAGGGAGTATTACTAAACCGAGAGAGTATTACTAACCTGAGAGAGTATTACTAAACTGAGAGAATATTACTAAACTGAGAGAGTATTACTAAACTGAGAGAGTATTACTAAACTGAGAGAGTGTTACTAAACTGAGAGAAAATTACTCAACGGAGAGATTATTACTCAACTGAGAGAGTATTACTAAACTGAGAGAGTATTACTAAACTGAGAGAGTGTTACTAAACTGAGAGAATATTACTCAACTGAGAGAGTATTACTAAACTGATAGAATATTACTAAACTGAGAGAGCTGAGAGAGTATTACCAAACTGAGAGAATATTACTAAACTGAGAGAATATTACTAAACTGAGAGAATATTACTAAACTGAGAGAGCTGAGAGAATATTACTAAACTGAGAGAGTATTACTAAACTGAGAGAATATTACTAAACTGAGAGAGTATTACTAAACTGAGAGAGTATTACTAAACTGATAGAATATTACTAAACTGAGAGAGTATTACTAAACTGAGAGAGCTGAGAGAATATTACTAAACTGAGCGAATATTACTAAACTGAGAGAGTGTTACTAGACTGAGAGAGTATTACTAAACTTAGAGAATATTACTAAACTGAGAGAGTATGACTAAACTGAGAGAAATGAGAGAATATTACTAAACTGAGAGAATATTACTAAACTGAGAGAGTATTACTAAACTGAGGGAGTATTACTAAACCGAGAGAGTATTACTAACCTGAGAGAGTATTACTAAACTGAGAGAATATTACTAAACTGTGAGAGTATTACTAAACTGAGAGAGTATTACTAACCCGAGAGAGAGTTACTAAACTGAGAGAAAATTACTCAACGGAGAGATTATTACTCAACTGAGAGAGTATTACTAAACTGAGAGAGTATTACTAAACTGAGAGAGTGTTGCTAGACTGAGATAGTATTACTAAACTGAGAGGATATAACCAAACTGAGAGAGTATTACTAAACTGAGAGAGTATTACTAAACTGAGGGAGTATTACTAAACCGAGAGAGTATTACTAAACTGAGAGAATATTACTAAACTGTGAGAGTATTACTAAAATGAGAGAGCTGAGAGAATATTACTAAACTGAGAGAATATTACTAAACTGAGAGAGTATTACTAAACTGAGGGAGTATTACTAAACTGAGAGAGTATTACTAACCTGAGAGAGTATTACTAAAATGAGAGAACATTACTAAACTGTGCGAGTATTACTAAACTGAGACAGTATTACTAACCCGAGAGAGTATTACTAAACTGAGAGAGTATTACTAAACTGAGAGAGTGTTGCTAGACTGAGATAGTATTACTAAACTGAGAGAGTATTACTAAACTGAGAGAGTATTACTAAACTGTGAGAATATTACTCAACTGAGAGATTATTACTCTATGGAGAGATTATTTCTCAACTGAGAGAGTATTACTAAACTGAGAGAGTATTACTAAACTGAGAGAGTGTTACTAAACTGAGAGAATATTACTAAACTGAGAGAGTATTACTAAACTGAGAGAGTATTACTAAACTGAGAGAGTATTACTAAACTGAGAGAATATTACTCAATTGAGAGAATATTACTAAACTGAGAGAATATTACTAAACTGAGAGAGCTGAGAGAATATTACTAAACTGAGAGAGTATTACTAAACTGAGAGAGTATTACTAAACTGAGAGAGTATTACTAAACTGATAGAATATTACTAAACTGAGAGAGTATTACTAAACTGAGAGAGCTGAGAGAATATTACTAAACTGAGAGAATATTACTAAACTGAGGGAGAATTACTAAACCGAGAGAGTATTACTAAACTGAGAGAATATTACTAAACTGAGAGAGTATTACTAAACTGGGTGAGTATTACTAACCCGAGAGAGTATTACTAAACTGAGAGAGTATTACTAAACTGAGAGAGTGGTACTAGACTGAGATAGTATTACTCAACTGAGAGAGTATTACTAAACTGAGAGAGTGTTACTAGACTGAGAGATTATTACTAAATTTAGAGAATATTACTAAACTGAGAGAGTATTACTAAACTGAGAGAAATGAGAGAATATTACTAAACTGATAGAATATTACTAAACTGAGAGAGTATTACTAAACTGAGAGAGCTGAGAGAATATTACTAAACTGAGCGAATATTACTAAACTGAGAGAGTGTTACTAGACTGAGAGAGTATTACTAAACTTAGAGAATATTACTAAACTGAGAGAGTATGACTAAACTGAGAGATGAGGGAATATTACTAAACTGAGAGAATATTACTAAACTGAGAGAGTATTACTAAACTGAGGGAGTATTACTAAACCGAGAGAGTATTACTAACCTGAGAGAGTATTACTAAACTGAGAGAATATTACTAAACTGTGAGAGTATTACTAAACTGAGAGAGTATTACTAACCCGAGAGAGTGTTACTAAACTGAGAGAAAATTACTCAACGGAGAGATTATTACTCAACTGAGAGAGTATTACTAAACTGAGAGAGTATTACTAAACTGAGAGAGTGTTGCTAGACTGAGATAGTATTACTAAACTGAGAGGATATAACCAAACTGAGAGAGTATTACTAAACTGAGAGAGTATTACTAAACTGAGGGAGTATTACTAAACCGAGAGAGTATTACTAAACTGAGAGAATATTCCTAAACTGTGAGAGTATTACTAAAATGAGAGAGCTGAGAGAATATTACTAAACTGAGAGAATATTACTAAACTGAGAGAGTATTACTAAACTGAGGGAGTATTACTAAACCGAGAGAGTATTACTAACCTGAGAGAGTATTACTAAACTGAGAGAACATTACTAAACTGTGCGAGTATTACTAAACTGAGACAGTATTACTAACCCGAGAGAGTATTACTAAACTGAGAGAGTATTACTAAACTGAGAGAGTGTTGCTAGACTGAGATAGTATTACTAAACTGAGAGAGTATTACTAAACTGAGAGAGTATTACTAAACTGTGAGATTATTACTCAACTGAGAGATTATTACTCTATGGAGAGATTATTTCTCAACTGAGAGAGTATTACTAAACTGAGAGAGTGTTACTAAACTGAGAGAATATTACTCAACTGAGAGAGTATTACTAAACTGATAGAATATTACTAAACTGAGAGAGCTGAGAGAGTATTACCAAACTGAGAGAATATTACTAAACTGAGAGAATATTACTCAACTGAGAGAATATTACTAAACTGAGAGAGCTGAGAGAATATTACTAAACTGAGAGAGTATTACTAAACTGAGAGAATATTACTAAACTGAGAGAGTATTACTAAACTGAGAGAGTATTACTAAACTGATAGAATATTACTAAACTGAGAGAGTATTACTAAACTGAGAGAGCTGAGAGAATATTACTAAACTGAGCGAATATTACTAAACTGAGAGAGTATTACTAAACTGAGGGAGTATTACTAAACCGAGAGAGTATTACTAAACTGAGAGAATATTACTAAACTGAGAGAGTATTACTAAACTGAGAGAGCTGAGAGAATATTACTAAACTGAGAGAATATTACTAAACTGAGAGAGTATTACTAAACTGGGTGAGTATTACTAACCCGAGAGAGTATTACTAAACTGAGAGAGTATTACTAAACTGAGAGAGTGGTACTAGACTGAGATAGTATTACTCAACTGAGAGAGTATTACTAAACTGAGAGAGTGTTACTAGACTGAGAGAGTATTACTAAACTTAGAGAATATTACTCAACTGAGAGAGTATTACTAAACTGAGAGAAATGAGAGAATATTACTAAACTGAGAGAATATTACTAAACTGAGAGAGTATTACTAAACTGAGAGAGCTGAGAGAATATTACTAAACTGAGCGAATATTACTAAACTGAGAGAGTGTTACTAGACTGAGAGAGTATTACTAAACTTAGAGAATATTACTAAACTGAGAGAGTATGACTAAACTGAGAGAAATGAGAGAATATTACTAAACTGAGAGAATATTACTAAACTGAGAGAGTATTACTAAACTGAGGGAGTATTACTAAACCGAGAGAGTATTACTAACCTGAGAGAGTATTACTAAACTGAGAGAATATTACTAAACTGTGAGAGTATTACTAAACTGAGAGAGTATTACTAACCCGAGAGAGTGTTACTAAACTGAGAGAAAATTACTCAACGGAGAGATTATTACTCAACTGAGAGAGTATTACTAAACTGAGAGAGTATTACTAAACTGAAAGAGTGTTGCTAGACTGAGATAGTATTACTAAACTGAGAGGATATAACCAAACTGAGAGAGTATTACTAAACTGAGAGAGTATTACTAAACTGAGGGAGTATTACTAAACCGAGAGAGTATTACTAAACTGAGAGAGTATTACTAAACTGAGAGAGTGGTACTAGACTGAGATAGTATTACTCAACTGAGAGAGTATTACTAAACTGAGAGAGTGTTACTAGACTGAGAGAGTATTACTAAACTTAGAGAATATTACTCAACTGAGAGAGTATTACTAAACTGAGAGAAATGAGAGAATATTACTAAACTGAGAGAATATTACTAAACTGAGAGAGTATTACTAAACTGAGAGAGCTGAGAGAATATTACTAAACTGAGCGAATATTACTAAACTGAGAGAGTGTTACTAGACTGAGAGAGTATTACTAAACTTAGAGAATATTACTAAACTGAGAGAGTATGACTAAACTGAGAGAAATGAGAGAATATTACTAAACTGAGAGAATATTACTAAACTGAGAGAGTATTACTAAACTGAGGGAGTATTACTAAACCGAGAGAGTATTACTAACCTGAGAGAGTATTACTAAACTGAGAGAATATTACTAAACTGTGAGAGTATTACTAAACTGAGAGAGTATTACTAAACCGAGAGAGTGTTACTAAACTGAGAGAAAATTACTCAACGGAGAGATTATTACTCAACTGAGAGAGTATTACTAAACTGAAAGAGTATTACTAAACTGAAAGAGTGTTGCTAGACTGAGATAGTATTACTAAACTGAGAGGATATAACCAAACTGAGAGAGTATTACTAAACTGAGAGAGTATTACTAAACTGAGGGAGTATTACTAAACCGAGAGAGTATTACTAAACTGAGAGAATATTACTAAACTGTGAGAGTATTACTAAAATGAGAGAGCTGAGAGAATATTACTAAACTGAGAGAATATTACTAAACTGAGAGAGTATTACTAAACTGAGGGAGTATTACTAAACCGAGAGAGTATTACTAACCTGAGAGAGTATTACTAAACTGAGAGAACATTACTAAACTGTGCGAGTATTACTAAACTGAGACAGTATTACTAAACTGAGAGAGTGTTACTAAACTGAGAGAATATTACTCAACTGAGAGAGTATTACTAAACTGATAGAATATTACTAAACTGAGAGAGCTGAGAGAGTATTACCAAACTGAGAGAATATTACTAAACTGAGAGAATATTACTAAACAGAGAGAATATTACTAAACTGAGAGAGCTGAGAGAATATTACTAAACTGAGAGAGTATTACTAAACTGAGAGAATATTACTAAACTGAGAGAGTATTACTAAACTGAGAGAGTATTACTAAACTGAGAGAATATTACTAAACTGAGAGAGTATTACTAAACTGAGAGAGCTGAGAGAATATTACTAAACTGAGCGAATATTACTAAACTGAGAGAGTGTTACGTGTTACTAGACTGAGAGAGTATTACTAAACTTAGAGAATATTACTAAACTGAGAGAGTATGACTAAACTGAGAGAAATGAGAGAATATTACTAAACTGAGAGAAAATTACTCAACGGAGAGATTATTACTCAACTGAGAGAGTATTACTAAACTGAGAGAGTATTACTAAACTGAGAGAGTGTTGCTAGACTGAGATAGTATTACTAAACTGAGAGGATATAACCAAACTGAGAGAGTATTACTAAACTGAGAGAGTATTACTAAACTGAGGGAGTATTACTAAACCGAGAGAGTATTACTAAACTGAGAGAATATTACTAAACTGTGAGAGTATTACTAAAATGAGAGAGCTGAGAGAATATTACTAAACTGAGAGAATATTACTAAACTGAGAGAGTATTACTAAACTGAGGGAGTATTACTAAACCGAGAGAGTATTACTAACCTGAGAGAGTATTACTAAACTGAGAGAACATTACTAAACTGTGCGAGTATTACTAAACTGAGACAGTATTACTAAACTGAGAGAGTGTTACTAAACTGATAGAATATTACTAAACTGAGAGAGCTGAGAAGAGTATTACCAAACTGAGAGAATATTACTAAACTGAGAGAATATTACTAAACAGAGAGAATATTACTAAACTGAGAGAGCTGAGAGAATATTACTAAACTGAGAGAGTATTACTAAACTGAGAGAATATTACTAAACTGAGAGAGTATTACTAAACTGAGAGAGTATTACTAAACTGATAGAATATTACTAAACTGAGCGAATATTACTAAACTGAGAGAGTGTTACTAGACTGAGAGAGTATTACTAAACTTAGAGAATATTACTAAACTGAGAGAGTATGACTAAACTGAGAGAAATGAGAGAATATTACTAAACTGAGAGAATATTACTAAACTGAGAGAGTATTACTAAACTGAGGGAGTATTACTAAACCGAGAGAGTATTACTAACCTGAGAGAGTATTACTAAACTGAGAGAATATTACTAAACTGTGAGAGTATTACTAAACTGAGAGAGTATTACTAACCCGAGAGAGTGTTACTAAACTGAGAGAAAATTACTCAACGGAGAGATTATTACTCAACTGAGAGAGTATTACTAAACTGAGAGAGAATTACTAAACTGAGAGAGTGTTGCTAGACTGAGATAGTATTACTAAACTGAGAGGATATAACCAAACTGAGAGAGTATTACTAAACTGAGAGAGTGTTGCTAGACTGAGATAGTATTACTAAACTGAGAGAGTATTACTAAACTGAGAGAGTATTACTAAACTGTGAGAATATTACTCAACTGAGAGATTATTACTCTATGGAGAGATTATTTCTCAACTGAGAGAGTATTACTAAACTGAGAGAGTATTACTAAACTGAGAGAGTGTTACTAAACTGAGAGAATATTACTCAACTGAGAGAGTATTACTAAACTGATAGAATATTACTAAACTGAGAGAGCTGAGAGAGTATTACCAAACTGAGAGAATATTACTAAACTGAGAGAATATTACTAAACTGAGAGAATATTACTAAACTGAGAGAGCTGCGAGAATATTACTAAACTGAGCGAATATTACTAAACTGAGAGAGTATTACTAAACTGAGGGAGTATTACTAAACCGAGAGAGTATTACTAAACTGAGAGAATATTACTAAACTGAGAGAGTATTACTAAACTGAGAGAGCTGAGAGAATATTACTAAACTGAGAGAATATTACTAAACTGAGAGAGTATTACTAAACTGGGTGAGTATTACTAACCCGAGAGAGTATTACTAAACTGAGAGAGTATTACTAAACTGAGAGAGTGGTACTAGACTGAGATAGTATTACTCAACTGAGAGAGTATTACTAAACTGAGAGAGTGTTACTAGACTGAGAGAGTATTACTAAACTTAGAGAATATTACTAAACTGAGAGAGTATTACTAAACTGAGAGAAATGAGAGAATATTACTAAACTGAGAGAATATTACTAAACTGAGAGAGTATTACTAAACTGAGAGAGTATTACTAAACTGAGAGAGTATTACTAAACTGAGAGAGTGTTACTAAACTGAGAGAGTATTACTAAACTGAGAGAGTATTACTAAACTGAGAGAGTATGACTAAACTGAGAGAATATTACTAAACTGAGAGAATATTACTAAACTGAGAGAGTATTACTAAACTGAGGGAGTATTACTAAACCGAGAGAGTATTACTAACCTGAGAGAGTATTACTAAACTGAGAGAATATTACTAAACTGTGAGAGTATTACTAAACTGAGAGAGTATTACTAACCCGAGAGAGTGTTACTAAACTGAGAGAAAATTACTCAACGGAGAGATTATTACTCAACTGAGAGAGTATTACTAAACTGAGAGAGTATTACTAAACTGAGAGAGTGTTGCTAGACTGAGATAGTATTACTAAACTGAGAGGATATAACCAAACTGAGAGAGTATTACTAAACTGAGAGAGTATTACTAAACTGAGGGAGTATTACTAAACCGAGAGAGTATTACTAAACTGAGAGAATATTACTAAACTGAGAGAGTATTACTAAAATGAGAGAGCTGAGAGAATATTACTAAACTGAGAGAATATTACTAAACTGAGAGAGTATTACTAAACTGAGGGAGTATTACTAAACCGAGAGAGTATTACTAACCTGAGAGAGTATTACTAAACTGAGAGAACATTACTAAACTGTGCGAGTATTACTAAACTGAGAGAGTATTACTAAACTGAGAGAGTATTACTAAACTGAGAGAGTATTACTAAACTGAGAGAGCTGAGAGAGTATTACCAAACTGAGAGAATATTACTAAACTGAGAGAATATTACTAAACAGAGAGAATATTACTAAACTGAGAGAGTATTACTAAACTGAGAGAATATTACTAAACTGAGAGAGTATTACTAAACTGAGAGAGTATTACTAAACTGATAGAATATTACTAAACTGAGCGAATATTACTAAACTGAGAGAGTGTTACTAGACTGAGAGAGTATTACTAAACTTAGAGAATATTACTAAACTGAGAGAGTATGACTAAACTGAGAGAAATGAGAGAATATAACAAACTGAGAGAATATTACTAAACTGAGAGAGTATTACTAAACTGAGGGAGTATTACTAAACCGAGAGAGTATTACTAACCCGAGAGAGTATTACTAAACTGAGAGAGTATTACTAAACTGAGAGAGTGGTACTAGACTGAGATAGTATTACTCAACTGAGAGAGTATTACTAAACTGAGAGAGTGTTACTAGACTGAGAGAGTATTACTAAACTTAGAGAATATTACTCAACTGAGAGAGTATTACTAAACTGAGAGAAATGAGAGAATATTACTAAACTGAGAGAATATTACTAAACTGAGAGAATATTACTAAACTGAGAGAGCTGAGAGAATATTACTAAACTGAGCGAATATTACTAAACTGAGAGAGTGTTACTAGACTGAGAGAGTATTACTAAACTTAGAGAATATTACTAAACTGAGAGAGTATGACTAAACTGAGAGAAATGAGAGAATATTACTAAACTGAGAGAATATTACTAAACTGAGAGAGTATTACTAAACTGAGGGAGTATTACTAAACCGAGAGAGTATTACTAACCTGAGAGAGTATTACTAAACTGAGAGAATATTACTAAACTGTGAGAGTATTACTAAACTGAGAGAGTATTACTAACCCGAGAGAGTGTTACTAAACTGAGAGAAAATTACTCAACGGAGAGATTATTACTCAACTGAGAGAGTATTACTAAACTGAGAGAGTATTACTAAACTGAGAGAGTGTTGCTAGACTGAGATAGTATTACTAAACTGAGAGGATATAACCAAACTGAGAGAGTATTACTAAACTGAGAGAGTATTACTAAACTGAGGGAGTATTACTAAACCGAGAGAGTATTACTAAACTGAGAGAATATTACTAAACTGTGAGAGTATTACTAAAATGAGAGAGCTGAGAGAATATTACTAAACTGAGAGAATATTACTAAACTGAGAGAGTATTACTAAACTGAGAGAATATTACTAAACCGAGAGAGTATTACTAACCTGAGAGAGTATTACTAAACTGAGAGAACATTACTAAACTGTGCGAGTATTACTAAACTGAGACAGTATTACTAAACTGAGAGAGTGTTACTAAACTGATAGAATATTACTAAACTGAGAGAGCTGAGAGAGTATTACCAAACTGAGAGAGTATTACTAAACTGAGAGAGTATTACTAAACAGAGAGAATATTACTAAACTGAGAGAGCTGAGAGAATATTACTAAACTGAGAGAGTATTACTAAACTGAGAGAATATTACTAAACTGAGAGAGTATTACTAAACTGAGAGAGTATTACTAAACTGAGAGAGTATTACTAAACTGATAGAATATTACTAAACTGAGAGAATATTACTAAACTGAGAGAGTGTTACTAGACTGAGAGAGTATTACTAAACTTAGAGAATATTACTAAACTGAGAGAGTATGACTAAACTGAGAGAAATGAGAGAATATTACTAAACTGAGAGAATATTACTAAACTGAGAGAGTATTACTAAACTGAGGGAGTATTACTAAACCGAGAGAGTATTACTAACCTGAGAGAGTATTACTAAACTGAGAGAATATTACTAAACTGTGAGAGTATTACTAAACTGAGAGAGTATTACTAACCCGAGAGAGTGTTACTAAACTGAGAGAAAATTACTCAACGGAGAGATTATTACTCAACTGAGAGAGTATTACTAAACTGAGAGAGTATTACTAAACTGAGAGAGTGTTGCTAGACTGAGATAGTATTACTAAACTGAGAGGATATAACCAAACTGAGAGAGTATTACTAAACTGAGAGAGTGTTGCTAGACTGAGATAGTATTACTAAACTGAGAGAGTATTACTAAACTGAGAGAGTATTACTAAACTGTGAGAATATTACTCAACTGAGAGATTATTACTCTATGGAGAGATTATTTCTCAACTGAGAGAGTATTACTAAACTGAGAGAGTATTACTAAACTGAGAGAGTGTTACTAAACTGAGAGAATATTACTCAACTGAGAGAGTATTACTAAACTGATAGAATATTACTAAACTGAGAGAGCTGAGAGAGTATTACCAAACTGAGAGAATATTACTCAACTGAGAGAATATTACTCAACTGAGAGAATATTACTAAACTGAGAGAGCTGAGAGAATATTACTAAACTGAGCGAATATTACTAAACTGAGAAAGTATTACTAAACTGAGAGAGTATTACTAAACCGAGAGAGTATTACTAAACTGAGAGAATATTACTAAACTGAGAGAGTATTACTAAACTGAGAGAGCTGAGAGAATATTACTAAACTGAGAGAATATTACTAAACTGAGAGAGTATTACTAAACTGGGTGAGTATTACTAACCCGAGAGAGTATTACTAAACTGAGAGAGTATTACTAAACTGAGAGAGTGGTACTAGACTGAGATAGTATTACTCAACTGAGAGAGTATTACTAAACTGAGAGAGTGTTACTAGACTGAGAGAGTATTACTAAACTTAGAGAATATTACTCAACTGAGAGAGTATTACTAAACTGAGAGAAATGAGAGAATATTACTAAACTGAGAGAATATTACTAAACTGAGAGAGTATTACTAAACTGAGAGAGCTGAGAGAATATTACTAAACTGAGCGAATATTACTAAACTGAGAGAGTGTTACTAGACTGAGAGAGTATTACTAAACTTAGAGAATATTACTAAACTGAGAGAGTATGACTAAACTGAGAGAAATGAGAGAATATTACTAAACTGAGAGAATATTACTAAACTGAGAGAGTATTACTAAACTGAGGGAGTATTACTAAACCGAGAGAGTATTACTAACCTGAGAGAGTATTACTAAACTGAGCGAATATTACTAAACTGTGAGAGTATTACTAAACTGAGAGAGTATTACTAACCCGAGAGAGTGTTACTAAACTGAGAGAAAATTACTCAACGGAGAGATTATTACTCAACTGAGAGAGTATTACTAAACTGAGAGAGTATTACTAAACTGAGAGAGTGTTGCTAGACTGAGATAGTATTACTAAACTGAGAGGATATAACCAAACTGAGAGAGTATTACTAAACTGAGAGAGTATTACTAAACTGAGGGAGTATTACTAAACCGAGAGAGTATTACTAAACTGAGAGAATATTACTAAACTGAGAGAGTATTACTAAAATGAGAGAGCTGAGAGAATATTACTAAACTGAGAGAATATTACTAAACTGAGAGAACATTACTAAACTGTGCGAGTATTACTAAACTGAGACAGTATTACTAAACTGAGAGAGTGTTACTAAACTGATAGAATATTACTAAACTGAGAGAGCTGAGAGAGTATTACCAAACTGAGAGAATATTACTAAACTGAGAGAATATTACTAAACTGAGAGAATATTACTAAACTGAGAGAGCTGAGAGAATATTACTAAACTGAGAGAGTATTACTAAACTGAGAGAATATTACTAAACTGAGAGAGTATTACTAAACTGAGAGAGTATTACTAAACTGATAGAATATTACTAAACTGAGAGAATATTACTAAACTGAGAGAGTATTACTAAACTGAGAGAGTATTACTAAACTGAGAGAATATTACTAAACTGAGAGAGTATGACTAAACTGAGAGAGATTACTGAGAGAATATTACTAAACTGAGAGAATATTACTAAACTGAGAGAGTATTACTAAACTGAGGGAGTATTACTAAACCGAGAGAGTATTACTAACCTGAGAGAGTATTACTAAACTGAGAGAATATTACTAAACTGTGAGAGTATTACTAAACTGAGAGAGTATTACTAACCCGAGAGAGTGTTACTAAACTGAGAGAAAATTACTCAACGGAGAGATTATTACTCAACTGAGAGAGTATTACTAAACTGAGAGAGTATTACTAAACTGAGAGAGTGTTGCTAGACTGAGATAGTATTACTAAACTGAGAGGATATAACCAAACTGAGAGAGTATTACTAAACTGAGAGAGTATTACTAAACTGAGGGAGTATTACTAAACTGAGAGAGTATTACTAAACTGAGAGAATATTACTAAACTGAGAGAGTATTACTAAAATGAGAGAGCTGAGAGAATATTACTAAACTGAGAGAATATTACTAAACTGAGAGAGTATTACTAAACTGAGGGAGTATTACTAAACCGAGAGAGTATTACTAACCTGAGAGAGTATTACTAAACTGAGAGAACATTACTAAACTGTGCGAGTATTACTAAACTGAGACAGTATTACTAAACTGAGAGAGTGTTACTAAACTGATAGAATATTACTAAACTGAGAGAGCTGAGAGAGTATTACCAAACTGAGAGAATATTACTAAACTGAGAGAATATTACTAAACAGAGAGAATATTACTAAACTGAGAGAGCTGAGAGAATATTACTAAACTGAGAGAGTATTACTAAACTGAGAGAATATTACTAAACTGAGAGAGTATTACTAAACTGAGAGAGTATTACTAAACTCATAGAATATTACTAAACTGAGCGAATATTACTAAACTGAGAGAGTGTTACTAGACTGAGAGAGTATTACTAAACTTAGAGAATATTACTAAACTGAGAGAGTATGACTAAACTGAGAGAAATGAGAGAATATTACTAAACTGAGAGAATATTACTAAACTGAGAGAGTATTACTAAACTGAGGGAGTATTACTAAACCGAGAGAGTATTACTAACCTGAGAGAGTATTACTAAACTGAGAGAATATTACTAAACTGTGAGAGTATTACTAAACTGAGAGAGTATTACTAACCCGAGAGAGTGTTACTAAACTGAGAGAAAATTACTCAACGGAGAGATTATTACTCAACTGAGAGAGTATTACTAAACTGAGAGAGTATTACTAAACTGAGAGAGTGTTGCTAGACTGAGATAGTATTACTAAACTGAGAGGATATAACCAAACTGAGAGAGTATTACTAAACTGAGAGAGTGTTGCTAGACTGAGATAGTATTACTAAACTGAGAGAGTATTACTAAACTGAGAGAGTATTACTAAACTGTGAGAATATTACTCAACTGAGAGATTATTACTCTATGGAGAGATTATTTCTCAACTGAGAGAGTATTACTAAACTGAGAGAGTATTACTAAACTGAGAGAGTGTTACTAAACTGAGAGAATATTACTCAACTGAGAGAGTATTACTAAACTGATAGAATATTACTAAACTGAGAGAGCTGAGAGAGTATTACCAAACTGAGAGAATATTACTAAACTGAGAGAATATTACTCAACTGAGAGAATATTACTAAACTGAGAGAGCTGAGAGAATATTACTAAACTGAGAGAATATTACTAAACTGAGAGAGTATTACTAAACTGAGAGAGTATTACTAAACCGAGAGAGTATTACTAAACTGAGAGAATATTACTAAACTGAGAGAGTATTACTAAACTGAGAGAGCTGAGAGAATATTACTAAACTGAGAGAATATTACTAAACTGAGAGAGTATTACTAAACTGGGTGAGTATTACTAACCCGAGAGAGTATTACTAAACTGAGAGAGTATTACTAAACTGAGAGAGTGGTACTAGACTGAGATAGTATTACTCAACTGAGAGAGTATTACTAAACTGAGAGAGTGTTACTAGACTGAGAGAGTATTACTAAACTTAGAGAATATTACTCAACTGAGAGAGTATTACTAAACTGAGAGAAATGAGAGAATATTACTAAACTGAGAGAATATTACTAAACTGAGAGAGTATTACTAAACTGAGAGAGCTGGAGAATATTACTAAACTGAGCGAATATTACTAAACTGAGAGAGTGTTACTAGACTGAGAGAGTATTACTAAACTTAGAGAATATTACTAAACTGAGAGAGTATGACTAAACTGAGAGAAATGAGAGAATATTACTAAACTGAGAGAATATTACTAAACTGAGAGAGTATTACTAAACTGAGGGAGTATTACTAAACCGAGAGAGTATTACTAACCTGAGAGAGTATTACTAAACTGAGAGAATATTACTAAACTGTGAGAGTATTACTAAACTGAGAGAGTATTACTAACCCGAGAGAGTGTTACTAAACTGAGAGAAAATTACTCAACGGAGAGATTATTACTCAACTGAGAGAGTATTACTAAACTGAGAGAGTATTACTAAACTGAGAGAGTGTTGCTAGACTGAGATAGTATTACTAAACTGAGAGGATATAACCAAACTGAGAGAGTATTACTAAACTGAGAGAGTATTACTAAACTGAGGGAGTATTACTAAACCGAGAGAGTATTACTAAACTGAGAGAATATTACTAAACTGTGAGAGTATTACTAAAATGAGAGAGCTGAGAGAATATTACTAAACTGAGAGAATATTACTAAACTGAGAGAGTATTACTAAACTGAGGGAGTATTACTAAACCGAGAGAGTATTACTAACCTGAGAGAGTATTACTAAACTGAGAGAATATTACTAAACTGTGAGAGTATTACTAAACTGAGAGAGTATTACTAACCCGAGAGAGTGTTACTAAACTGAGAGAAAATTACTCAACGGAGAGATTATTACTCAACTGAGAGAGTATTACTAAACTGAGAGAGTATTACTAAACTGAGAGAGTGTTGCTAGACTGAGATAGTATTACTAAACTGAGAGGATATAACCAAACTGAGAGAGTATTACTAAACTGAGAGAGTGTTGCTAGACTGAGATAGTATTACTAAACTGAGAGAGTATTACTAAACTGAGAGAGTATTACTAAACTGTGAGAATATTACTCAACTGAGAGATTATTACTCTATGGAGAGATTATTTCTCAACTGAGAGAGTATTACTAAACTGAGAGAGTATTACTAAACTGAGAGAGTGTTACTAAACTGAGAGAATATTACTCAACTGAGAGAGTATTACTAAACTGATAGAATGTTACTAAACTGAGAGAATATTACTCAACTGAGAGAGTATTACTAAACTGATAGAATATTACTAAACTGAGAGAGCTGAGAGAGTATTACCAAACTGAGAGAATATTACTCAACTGAGAGAATATTACTCAACTGAGAGAATATTACTAAACTGAGAGAGCTGAGAGAATATTACTAAACTGAGCGAATATTACTAAACTGAGAGAGTATTACTAAACTGAGGGAGTATTACTAAACCGAGAGAGTATTACTAAACTGAGAGAATATTACTAAACTGAGAGAGTATTACTAAACTGAGAGAGCTGAGAGAATATTACTAAACTGAGAGAATATTACTAAACTGAGAGAGTATTACTAAACTGGGTGAGTATTACTAACCCGAGAGAGTATTACTAAACTGAGAGAGTATTACTAAACTGAGAGAGTGGTACTAGACTGAGATAGTATTACTCAACTGAGAGAGTATTACTAAACTGAGAGAGTGTTACTAGACTGAGAGAGTATTACTAAACTTAGAGAATATTACTCAACTGAGAGAGTATTACTAAACTGAGAGAAATGAGAGAATATTACTAAACTGAGAGAATATTACTAAACTGAGAGAGTATTACTAAACTGAGAGAGCTGAGAGAATATTACTAAACTGAGCGAATATTACTAAACTGAGAGAGTGTTACTAGACTGAGAGAGTATTACTAAACTTAGAGAATATTACTAAACTGAGAGAGTATGACTAAACTGAGAGAAATGAGAGAATATTACTAAACTGAGAGAATATTACTAAACTGAGAGAGTATTACTAAACTGAGGGAGTATTACTAAACCGAGAGAGTATTACTAACCTGAGAGAGTATTACTAAACTGAGAGAATATTACTAAACTGTGAGAGTATTACTAAACTGAGAGAGTATTACTAACCCGAGAGAGTGTTACTAAACTGAGAGAAAATTACTCAACGGAGAGATTATTACTCAACTGAGAGAGTATTACTAAACTGAGAGAGTATTACTAAACTGAGAGAGTGTTGCTAGACTGAGATAGTATTACTAAACTGAGAGGATATAACCAAACTGAGAGAGTATTACTAAACTGAGAGAGTATTACTAAACTGAGAGAATATTACTAAACGGTGAGAGTATTACTAAACTGAGAGAGTATTACTAACCCGAGAGAGTATTACTAAACTGAGAGAGTATTACTAAACTGAGAGAGTGTTACTAGACTGAGATAGTATTACTCAACTGAGAGAGTGTTACTAAACTGAGAGAATATTACTCAACGGAGAGATTATTACTAAACTGAGAGAGTATTACTAAACTGAGAGAGTGTTGCTAGACTGAGATAGTATTACTAAACTGAGAGAGTATTACTAAACTGAGAGAGTATTACTAAACTGTGAGAATATTACTCAACTGAGAGATTATTACTCTATGGAGAGATTATTTCTCAACTGAGAGAGTATTACTAAACTGAGAGAGTATTACTAAACTGAGAGAATATTACTAAACTGTGAGAGTATTACTAAAATGAGAGAGCTGAGACAATATTACTAAACTGAGAGAATATTACTAAACTGAGAGAGTATTACTAAACTGAGGGAGTATTACTAAACCGAGAGAGTATTACTAACCTGAGAGAGTATTACTAACCTGAGAGAACATTACTAAACTGTGCGAGTATTACTAAACTGAGACAGTATTACTAACCCGAGAGAGTATTACTAAACTGAGAGTGTGTTGCTAGACTGAGATAGTATTACTAAACTGAGAGCGTATTACTAAACTGAGAGAGTATTACTAAACTGTGAGAATATTACTCAACTGAGAGATTATTACTCTATGGAGAGATTATTTCTCAACTGAGAGAGTATTACTAAACTGAGAGAGTATTACTAAACTGAGAGAGTGTTACTAAACTGAGAGAATATTACTCAACTGAGAGAGTATTACTAAACTGATAGAATATTACTAAACTGAAAGAGCTGAGAGAGTATTACCAAACTGAGAGAATATTACTCAACTGAGAGAATATTACTAAACTGAGAGAATATTACTAAACTGAGAGAGCTGAGAGAATATTACTAAACTGAGAGAGTATTACTAAACTGAGAGAATATTACTAAACTGAGAGAGTATTACTAAACTGAGAGAGTATTACTAAACTGAGAGAATATTACTAAACTGAGAGAGTATTACTAAACTGAGAGAGCTGAGAGAATATTACTAAACTGAGAGAATATTACTAAACTGAGAGAGTATTACTAAACTGGGTGAGTATTACTAACCCGAGAGAGTATTACTAAACTGAGAGAGTATTACTAAACTGAGAGAGTTGTACTAGACTGAGATAGTATTACTCAACTGAGAGAGTATTACTAAACTGAGAGAGTGTTACTAGACTGAGAGAGTATTACTAAACTTAGAGAATATTACTAAACTGAGAGAGTATTACTAAACTGAGAGAAATGAGAGAATATTACAAAACTGAGAGAATATTACTAAACTGAGAGAGTATTACTAAACTGAGGGAGTATTACTAAACCGAGAGAGTATTACTAACCTGAGAGAGTATTACTAAACTGAGAGAATATTACTAAACTGTGAGAGTATTACTAAACTGAGAGAGTAGTACTAACCCGAGAGAGTATTACTAAACTGAGAGAGTATTACTAAACTGAGAGAGTGTTACTAGACTGAGATAGTATTACTCAACTGAGAGAGTATTACTAAACTGAGAGAGTGTTACTAGAATGAGAGAGTATTACTAAACTGAGAGAATATTACTAAACTGAGAGAATATTACTATACTGAGAGAGTATTACTAAACTGAGAGAGCTGAGAGAATATTACTAAACTGAGAGAATATTACTAAACTGAGAGAGTATTACTAAACTGGGTGAGTATTACTAAACTGAGAGAGTATTACTAACCTGAGAGAGTATTACTAAACTGAGAGAATATTACTAAACTGTGAGAGTATTACTAAACTGAGAGAGTATTACTAACCCGAGAGAGTATTACTAAACTGAGAGAGTATTACTAAACTGAGAGAGTGGTACTAGACTGAGATAGTATTACTCAACTGAGAGAGTATTACTAAACTGAGAGAGTGTTACTAGACTGAGAGAGTATTACTAAACTTAGAGAATATTACTAAACTGAGAGAGTATTACTAAACTGAGAGAAATGAGAGAAAATTACTAAACTGAGAGAATATTACTAAACTGAGAGAGTATTACTAAACTGAGGGAGTATTACTAAACCGAGAGAGTATTACTAACCTGAGAGAGTATTACTAAACTGAGAGAATATTACTAAACTGTGAGAGTATTACTAAACTGAGAGAGTATTACTAACCCGAGAGAGTGTTACTAAACTGAGAGAAAATTACTCAACGGAGAGATTATTACTCAACTGAGAGAGTATTACTAAACTGAGAGAGTATTACTAAACTGAGAGAGTGTTGCTAGACTGAGATAGTATTACTAAACTGAGAGGATATAACCAAACTGAGAGAGTATTACTAAACTGAGAGAGTATTACTAAACTGAGGGAGTATTACTAAACCGAGAGAGTATTACTAAACTGAGAGAATATTACTAAACTGTGAGAGTATTACTAAACTGAGAGAGCTGAGAGAATATTACTAAACTGAGAGAATATTACTAAACTGAGAGTGTATTACTAAACTGAGGGAGTATTACTAAACCGAGAGAGTATTACTAACCAGAGAGAGTATTACTAAACTGAGAGAGTATTACTAAACTGAGAGAGTGTTACTAGACTGAGATAGTATTACTCAACTGAGAGAGTATTACTAAACTGAGAGAGTATTACTAAACTGAGAGAATATTACTAAACGGTGAGAGTATTACTAAACTGAGAGAGTATTACTAACCCGAGAGAGTATTACTAAACTGAGAGAGTATTACTAAACTGAGAGAGTGTTACTAGACTGAGATAGTATTACTCAACTGAGAGAGTGTTACTAAACTGAGAGAATATTACTCAACGGAGAGATTATTACTAAACTGAGAGAGTATTACTAAACTGAGAGAGTGTTGCTAGACTGAGATAGTATTACTAAACTGAGAGAGTATTACTAAACTGAGAGAGTATTACTAAACTGTGAGAATATTACTCAACTGAGAGATTATTACTCTATGGAGAGATTATTTCTCAACTGAGAGAGTATTACTAAACTGAGAGAGTATTACTAAACTGAGAGAGTATTACTAACCCGAGAGAGTGTTACTAAACTGAGAGAAAATTACTCAACGGAGAGATTATTACTCAACTGAGAGAGTATTACTAAACTGAGAGAGTATTACTAAACTGAGAGAGTGTTGCTAGACTGAGATAGTATTACTAAACTGAGAGGATATAACCAAACTGAGAGAGTATTACTAAACTGAGAGAGTATTACTAAACTGAGGGAGTATTACTAAACCGAGAGAGTATTACTAAACTGAGAGAATATTACTAAACTGTGAGAGTATTACTAAACTGAGAGAGCTGAGAGAGTATTACTAAACTGAGAGAATATTACTAAACTGTGAGAGTATTACTAAACTGAGAGAGTATTACTAACCCGAGAGAGTGTTACTAAACTGAGAGAAAATTACTCAACGGAGAGATTATTACTCAACTGAGAGAGTATTACTAAACTGAGAGAGTATTACTAGTTTTCAGAAATTTTTACCCCTGATCTGGAGTCTGTTTTTAAGGCGACAGTGAATGCTATGAAGAAACCGACACTGCCTACGTCTTCCTCTGGGTGTCTGTACGTCATCACGTTACTAAACTGAGAGGATATAACCAAACTGAGAGAGTATTACTAAACTGAGAGAGTATTACTAAACTGAGAGAGTATTACTAAACTGAGAGAATATTACTAAACGGTGAGAGTATTACTAAACTGAGAGAGTATTACTAACCCGAGAGAGTATTACTAAACTGAGAGAGTATTACTAAACTGAGAGAGTGTTACTAGACTGAGATAGTATTACTCAACTGAGAGAGTGTTACTAAACTGAGAGAATATTACTCAACGGAGAGATTATTACTAAACTGAGAGAGTATTACTAAACTGAGAGAGTGTTGCTAGACTGAGATAGTATTACTAAACTGAGAGAGTATTACTAAACTGAGAGAGTATTACTAAACTGTGAGAATATTACTCAACTGAGAGATTATTACTCTATGGAGAGATTATTTCTCAACTGAGAGAGTATTACTAAACTGAGAGAGTATTACTAAACTGAGAGAGTGTTACTAAACTGAGAGAATATTACTCAACTGAGACAGTATTACTAAACTGATAGAATATTACTAAACTGAGAGAGCTGAGAGAGTATTACCAAATTGAGAGAATATTACTAAACTGAGAGAATATTACTAAACTGAGAGAATATTACTAAACTGAGAGAGCTGAGAGAATATTACTAAACTGAGAGAGTATTACTAAACTGAGAGAATATTACTAAACTGAGAGAATATTACTAAACTGAGAGAATATTACTAAACTGAGAGAGCTGAGAGAATATTACTAAACTGAGAGAGTATTACTAAACTGAGAGAATATTACTAAACTGAGAGAGTATTACTAAACTGAGAGAGTATTACTAAACTGATAGAATATTACTAAACTGAGAGAGTATTACTAAACTGAGAGAGCTGAGAGAATATTACTAAACTGAGCGAATATTACTAAACTGAGAGAGTATTACTAAACTGAGGGAGTATTACTAAACCGAGAGAGTATTACTAAACTGAGAGAATATTACTAAACTGAGAGAGTATTAATAAACTGAGAGAGCTGAGAGAATATTACTAAACTGAGAGAGTATTACTAAACTGAGAGAGTGTTACTAAACTGAGAGAAAATTACTCAACGGAGAGATTATTACTCAACTGAGAGAGTATTACTAAACTGAGAGAGTATTACTAAACTGAGAGAGTGTTGCTAGACTGAGATAGTATTACTAAACTGAGAGGATATAACCAAACTGAGAGAGTATTACTAAACTGAGAGAGTATTACTAAACTGAGAGAGTATTACTAACCCGAGAGAGTATTACTAAACTGAGAGAATATTACTAAACTGTGAGGGTATTACTAAACTGAGAGAGCTGAGAGAATATTACTAAACTGAGAGAATATTACTAAACTGAGAGAGTATTACTAAACTGAGGGAGTATTACTAAACCGAGAGAGTATTACTAACCTGAGAGAGTTTTTCTAAACTGAGAGAATATTACTAAACTGTGAGAGTATTACTAAACTGAGACAGTATTACTAACCCGAGAGAGTATTACTAAACTGAGAGAATATTACTCAACGGAGAGATTATTACTATACTGAGAGAGTATTACTAAACTGAGAGAGTGTTGCTAGACTGAGACAGTATTACTAAACTGAGAGAGTATTACTAAACTGAGAGAGTATTACTAAACTGAGAGAGTGTTACTAAACTGAGAGAATATTACTCAACTGAGAGAGTATTACTAAACTGATAGAATATTACTAAACTGAGAGAGCTGAGAGAGTATTACCAAATTGAAAGAATATTACTAAACTGAGAGAATATTACTAAACTGAGAGAATATTACTAAACTGAGAGAGCTGAGAGAATATTACTAAACTGAGAGAGTATTACTAAACTGAGAGAATATTACTAAACTGAGAGAATATTACTAAACTGAGAGAGCTGAGAGAATATTACTAAACTGAGAGAGTATTACTAAACTGAGAGAATATTACTAAACTGAGAGAGTATTACTAAACTGAGAGAGTATTACTAAACTGATAGAATATTACTAAACTGAGAGAGTATTACTAAACTGAGAGAGCTGAGAGAATATTACTAAACTGAGCGAATATTACTAAACTGAGAGAGTATTACTAAACTGAGGGAGCATTACTAAACCGAGAGAGTATTACTAAACTGAGAGAATATTACTAAACTGAGAGAGTATTAATTAACTGAGAGAGCTGAGAGAATATTACTAAACTGAGAGAGTATTACTAAACTGAGAGAGTGTTACTAAACTGAGAGAAAATTACTCAACGGAGAGATTATTACTCAACTGAGAGAGTATTACTAAACTGAGAGAGTATTACTAAACTGAGAGAGTGTTGCTAGACTGAGATAGTATTACTAAACTGAGAGGATATAACCAAACTGAGAGAGTATTACTAAACTGATAGAGTATTACTAAACTGAGGGAGTATTACTAAACCGAGAGAGTATTACTAAACTGAGAGAATATTACTAAACTGTGAGGGTATTACTAAACTGAGAGAGTATTACTAACCCGAGAGAGTATTACTAAACTGAGAGAGTATTACTAAACTGAGGGAGTATTACTAAACCGAGAGAGTATTACTAACCTGAGAGAGTATTACTAAACTGAGAGAATATTACTAAACTGTGAGAGTATTACTAAACTGAGACAGTATTACTAACCCGAGAGAGTATTACTAAACTGAGAGAGTATTACTAAACTGAGATAGTGTTACTAGACTGAGATAGTATTACTCAACTGAGAGAGTATTACTAAACTGAGAGAGTATTACTAAACTGAGAGAATACTACTAAACGGTGGGAGTATTACTAAACTGAGAGAGTATTACTAACCCGAGAGAGTATTACTAAACTGAGAGAGTATTACTAAAGTGAGAGAGTGTTACTAGACTGAGATAGTATTACTCAACTGAGAGAGTATTACTAAACTGAGAGAATATTACTCAACGGAGAGATTATTACTAAACTGAGAGAGTATTACTAAACTGAGAGAGTGTTGCTAGACTGAGATAGTATTACTAAACTGAGAGAGTATTACTAAACTGAGAGAGTATTACTAAACTGTGAGAATATTACTCAACTGAGAGATTATTACTCTATGGAGAGATTATTTCTCAACTGAGAGAGTATTACTAAACTGAGAGAGTATTACTAAACTGAGAGAGTGTTACTAAACTGAGAGAATATTACTAAACTGAGAGAGTATTACTAAACTGAGAGAGTATTACTAAACTGAGAGAGCTGAGAGAGTATTACCAAACTGAGAGAATATTACTAAACTGAGAGAATATTACTAAACTGAGAGAGCTGAGAGAATATTACTAAACTGAGAGAGTATTACTAAACTGAGAGAATATTACTAAACTGAGAGAGTATTACTAAACTGAGAGAGCTGAGAGAATATTACTAAACTGAGCGAATATTACTAAACTGAGAGAGTATTACTAAACTGAGGGAGTATTACTAAACCGAGAGAGTATTACTAAACTGAGAGAATATTACTAAACTGAGAGAGTATTAATAAACTGAGAGAGCTGAGAGAATATTACTAAACTGAGAGAATATTACTAAACTGAGAGAGTATTACTAAACTGAGAGAAAATTACTCAACGGAGAGATTATTACTCAACTGAGAGAGTATTACTAAACTGAGAGAGTATTACTAAACTGAGAGAGTGTTGCTAGACTGAGATAGTATTACTAAACTGAGAGGATATAACCAAACTGAGAGAGTATTACTAAACTGAGAGAGTATTACTAAACTGAGAGAGTATTACTAAACTGAGGGAGTATTACTAAACCGAGAGAGTATTACTAAACTGAGAGAATATTACTAAACTGTGAGGGTATTACTAAACTGAGAGAGCTGAGAGAATATTACTAAACTGAGAGAATATTACTAAACTGAGAGAGTATTACTAAACTGAGGGAGTATTACTAAACCGAGAGAGTATTACTAACCTGAGAGAGTTTTTCTAAACTGAGAGAATATTACTAAACTGTGAGAGTATTACTAAACTGAGACAGTATTACTAACCCGAGAGAGTATTACTAAACTGAGAGAATATTACTCAACGGAGAGATTATTACTATACTGAGAGAGTATTACTAAACTGAGAGAGTGTTGCTAGACTGAGACAGTATTACTAAACTGAGAGAGTATTACTAAACTGAGAGAGTATTACTAAACTGAGAGAGTGTTACTAAACTGAGAGAATATTACTCAACTGAGAGAGTATTACTAAACTGATAGAATATTACTAAACTGAGAGAGCTGAGAGAGTATTACCAAATTGAAAGAATATTACTAAACTGAGAGAATATTACTAAACTGAGAGAATATTACTAAACTGAGAGAGCTGAGAGAATATTACTAAACTGAGAGAGTATTACTAAACTGAGAGAATATTACTAAACTGAGAGAATATTACTAAACTGAGAGAGCTGAGAGAATATTACTAAACTGAGAGAGTATTACTAAACTGAGAGAATATTACTAAACTGAGAGAGTATTACTAAACTGAGAGAGTATTACTAAACTGATAGAATATTACTAAACTGAGAGAGTATTACTAAACTGAGAGAGCTGAGAGAATATTACTAAACTGAGCGAATATTACTAAACTGAGAGAGTATTACTAAACTGAGGGAGCATTACTAAACCGAGAGAGTATTACTAAACTGAGAGAATATTACTAAACTGAGAGAGTATTAATTAACTGAGAGAGCTGAGAGAATATTACTAAACTGAGAGAGTATTACTAAACTGAGAGAGTGTTACTAAACTGAGAGAAAATTACTCAACGGAGAGATTATTACTCAACTGAGAGAGTATTACTAAACTGAGAGAGTATTACTAAACTGAGAGAGTGTTGCTAGACTGAGATAGTATTACTAAACTGAGAGGATATAACCAAACTGAGAGAGTATTACTAAACTGATAGAGTATTACTAAACTGAGGGAGTATTACTAAACCGAGAGAGTATTACTAAACTGAGAGAATATTACTAAACTGTGAGGGTATTACTAAACTGAGAGAGTATTACTAAACTGAGAGAGTATTACTAAACTGAGAGAGTATTACTAAACTGAGGGAGTATTACTAAACCGAGAGAGTATTACTAACCTGAGAGAGTATTACTAAACTGAGAGAATATTACTAAACTGTGAGAGTATTACTAAACTGAGACAGTATTACTAACCCGAGAGAGTATTACTAAACTGAGAGAGTATTACTAAACTGAGATAGTGTTACTAGACTGAGATAGTATTACTCAACTGAGAGAGTATTACTAAACTGAGAGAGTATTACTAAACTGAGAGAATACTACTAAACTGTGAGAGTATTACTAAACTGAGAGAGTATTACTAAACTGAGAGAGTATTACTAAACTGAGAGAGTATTACTAAAGTGAGAGAGTGTTACTAGACTGAGATAGTATTACTCAACTGAGAGAGTATTACTAAACTGAGAGAATATTACTCAACGGAGAGATTATTACTAAACTGAGAGAGTATTACTAAACTGAGAGAGTGTTGCTAGACTGAGATAGTATTACTAAACTGAGAGAGTATTACTAAACTGAGAGAGTATTACTAAACTGTGAGAATATTACTCAACTGAGAGATTATTACTCTATGGAGAGATTATTTCTCAACTGAGAGAGTATTACTAAACTGAGAGAGTATTACTAAACTGAGAGAGTGTTACTAAACTGAGAGAATATTACTCAACTGAGAGAGTATTACTAAACTGATAGAATATTACTAAACTGAGAGAGCTGAGAGAGTATTACCAAACTGAGAGAATATTACTAAACTGAGAGAATATTACTAAACTGAGAGAGCTGAGAGAATATTACTAAACTGAGAGAGTATTACTAAACTGATAGAATATTACTAAACTGAGAGAGTATTACTAAACTGAGAGAGCTGAGAGAATATTACTAAACTGAGCGAATATTACTAAACTGAGAGAGTGTTACTAGACTGAGAGAGTATTACTAAACTTAGAGAATATTACTAAACTGAGAGAGTATGACTAAACGGAGAGAAATGAGAGAATATTACTAAACTGAGAGAATATTACTAAACTGAGAGAGTATTACTAAACTGAGGGAGTATTACTAAACCGAGAGAGTAGTACTAACCTGAGAGAGTTTTACTAAACTGAGAAAATATTACTAAACTGTGAGAGTATTACTAAACTGAGAGAGTATTACTAACCCGAGAGAGTGTTACTAAACTGAGAGAAAATTACTCAACGGAGAGATTATTACTCAACTGAGAGAGTATTACTAAACTGAGAGAGTATTACTAAACTGAGAGAGTGTTGCTAGACTGAGATAGTATTACTAAACTGAGAGGATATAACCAAACTGAGAGAGTATTACTAAACTGAGAGAGTATTACTAAACTGAGGGAGTATTACTAAAATGAGAGAGCTGAGAGAATATTACTAAACTGAGAGAATATTACTAAACTGAGAGAGTATTACTAAACTGAGAGAACATTACTAAACAGTGAGAGTATTACTAAACTGAGACTAACCCGAGAGAGTATTACTAAACTGAGAGAGTATTACTAAACTGAGAGAGTGTTACTAGACTGAGATAGTATTACTCAACTGAGAGAGTATTACTAAACTGAGAGAGTATTACTAAACTGAGAGAATATTACTAAACTGAGAGAGTATTACTAAACTGAGAGAGTGTTACTAGACTGAGATAGTATTACTCAACTGAGAGAGTGTTACTAAACTGAGAGAATATTACTCAACGGAGAGATTATTACTAAACTGAGAGAGTATTACTAAACTGAGAGAGTGTTGCTAGACTGAGATAGTATTACTAAACTGAGAGAGTATTACTAAACTGAGAGAGTATTACTAAACTGTGAGAATATTACTCAACTGAGAGATTATTACTCTATGGAGAGATTATTTCTCAACTGAGAGAGTATTACTAAACTGAGAGAGTGTTACTAAACTGAGAGAATATTACTCAACTGAGAGAGTATTACTAAAATGATAGAATATTACTAAACTGAGAGAGCTGAGAGAGTATTACTAAACTGAGAGAGTATTACTAAACTGAGAGAATATTACTTAACTGAGAGAGTATTACTAAACTGAGAGAGTATTACTAAACTGAGAGAATATTACTAAACTGAGAGAGTATTAATAAACTGAGAGAGCTGAGAGAATATTACTAAACTGAGTGAATATTACTAAACTGAGAGAGTATTACTAAACTGAGGGAGTATTACTAAACCGAGAGAGTATTACTAAACTGAGAGAATATTACTAAACTGAGAGAGTATTACTAAACTGAGAGAGCTGAGAGAATATTACTAAACTGAGAGAGTATTACTAAACTGAGAGAGTGTTACTAAACTGAGAGAAAATTACTCAACGGAGAGATTATTACTCAACTGAGAGAGTATTACTAAACTGAGAGAGTATTACTAAACTGAGAGAGTGTTGCTAGACTGAGATAGTATTACTAAACTGAGAGGATATAACCAAACTGAGAGAGTATTACTAAACTGAGAGAGTATTACTAAACTGAGAGAGTATTACTAAACTGAGAGAATATTACTAAACTGTGAGAGTATTACTAAACTGAGAGAGCTGAGAGAATATTACTAAACTGAGAGAATATTACTAAACTGAGAGAGAATATTACTAAACTGAGAGAGTATTACTAAACTGAGGGAGTATTACTAAACCGAGAGAGTATTACTAACCTGAGAGAGTATTACTAAACTGAGAGAGTATTACTAAACTGAGAGAGTATTACTAAACTGAGAGAGTATTACTAAACTGAGAGAGTATTACTAAACTGAGAGCGTATTACTAAACTGAGAGAGTGTTACTAGACTGAGATAGTATTACTCAACTGAGAGAGTATTACTAAACTGAGAGAGTATTACTAAACTGAGAGAATATTACTAAACGGTGAGAGTATTACTAAACTGAGAGAGTATTACTAACCCGAGAGAGTATTACTAAACTGAGAGAGTATTACTAAACTGAGAGAGTGTTACTAGACTGAGATAGTATTACTCAACTGAGAGAGTGTTACTAAACTAAGAGAATATTACTCAACGGAGAGATTATTACTAAACTGAGAGAGTATTACTAAACTGAGAGAGCTAGACTGAGATAGTATTACTAAACTGAGAGAGTATTACTAAACTGAGAGAGTATTACTAAACTGTGAGAATATTACTCAACTGAGAGATTATTACTCTATGGAGAGATTATTTCTCAACTGAGAGAGTATTACTAAACTGAGAGAGTATTACTAAACTGAGAGGGTGTTACTAAACTGAGAGAATATTACTCAACTGAGAGAGTATTACTAAACTGAGAGAGTATTACTAAACTGAGATAGTGTTACTAGACTGAGATAGTATTACTCAACTGAGAGAGTATTACTAAACTGAGAGAGTATTACTAAACTGAGAGAATACTACTAAACGGTGAGAGTATTACTAAACTGAGAGAGTATTACTAACCCGAGAGAGTATTACTAAACTGAGAGAGTATTACTAAACTGAGAGAGTGTTACTAGACTGAGATATTATTACTCAACTGAGAGAGTATTACTAAACTGAGAGAGTATTACTAAACTGAGAGATTATTACTAAACTGAGAGAGTATTACTAAACTGAGAGAGTGTTGCTAGACTGAGATAGTATTACTAAACTGAGAGAGTATTACTAAACTGAGAGAGTATTACTAAACTGTGAGAATATTACTCAACTGAGAGATTATTACTCTATGGAGAGATTATTTCTCAACTGAGAGAGTATTACTAAACTGAGAGAGTATTACTAAACTGAGAGAGTGTTACTAAACTGAGAGAATATTACTCAACTGAGAGAGTATTACTAAACTGATAGAATATTACTAAACTGAGAGAGCTGAGAGAGTATTACCAAACTGAGAGAATATTACTAAACTGAGAGAGCTGAGAGAATATTACTAAACTGAGAGAGTATTACTAAACTGAGAGAATATTACTAAACTGAGAGAGTATTACTAAACTGAGAGAGTATTACTAAACTGATAGAATATTACTAAACTGAGAGAGTATTACTAAACTGAGAGAGCTGAGAGAATATTACTAAACTGAGCGAATATTACTAAACTGAGAGAATATTACTAAACTGAGAGAGTATTACTAAACTGAGAGAATATTACTAAACTGAGAGAGTATGACTAACTGAGATGAGAGAATATTACTAAACTGAGAGAATATTACTAAACTGAGAGAGTATTACTAAACTGAGGGAGTATTACTAAACCGAGAGAGTAGTACTAACCTGAGAGAGTATTACTAAACTGAGAGAATATTACTAAACTGTGAGAGTATTACTAAACTGAGAGAGTATTACTAACCCGAGAGAGTGTTACTAAACTGAGAGAAAATTACTCAACGGAGAGATTATTACTCAACTGAGAGAGTATTACTAAACTGAGAGAGTATTACTAAACTGAGAGAGTGTTGCTAGACTGAGATAGTATTACTAAACTGAGAGGATATAACCAAACTGAGAGAGTATTACTAAACTGAGAGAGTATTACTAAACTGAGGGAGTATTACTAAAATGAGAGAGCTGAGAGAATATTACTAAACTGAGAGAATATTACTAAACTGAGAGAGTATTACTAAACTGAGAGAACATTACTAAACAGTGCGAGTATTACTAAACTGAGACAGTATTACTAACCCGAGAGAGTATTACTAAACTGAGAGAGTATTACTAAACTGAGAGAGTGTTACTAGACTGAGATAGTATTACTCAACTGAGAGAGTATTACTAAACTGAGAGAGTATTACTAAACTGAGAGAATATTACTAAACAGTGAGAGTATTACTAAACTGAGAGAGTATTACTAAACTGAGAGAGTATTACTAAACTGAGAGAGTGTTACTAGACTGAGATAGTATTACTCAACTGAGAGAGTGTTACTAAACTGAGAGAATATTACTCAACGGAGAGATTATTACTAAACTGAGAGAGTATTACTAAACTGAGAGAGTGTTGCTAGACTGAGATAGTATTACTAAACTGAGAGAGTATTACTAAACTGAGAGAGTATTACTAAACTGTGAGAATATTACTCAACTGAGAGATTATTACTCTATGGAGAGATTATTTCTCAACTGAGAGAGTATTACTAAACTGAGAGAGTGTTACTAAACTGAGAGAATATTACTCAACTGAGAGAGTATTACTAAAATGATAGAATATTACTAAACTGAGAGAGCTGAGAGAGTATTACTAAACTGAGAGAATATTACTTAACTGAGAGAGTATTACTAAACTGAGAGAGTATTACTAAACTGATAGAATATTACTAAACTGAGAGAGTATTAATAAACTGAGAGAGCTGAGAGAATATTACTAAACTGAGTGAATATTACTAAACTGAGAGAGTATTACTAAACTGAGGGAGTATTACTAAACCGAGAGAGTATTACTAAACTGAGAGAATATTACTAAACTGAGAGAGTATTACTAAACTGAGAGAGCTGAGAGAATATTACTAAACTGAGAGAGTATTACTAAACTGAGAGAGTGTTACTAAACTGAGAGAAAATTACTCAACGGAGAGATTATTACTCAACTGAGAGAGTATTACTAAACTGAGAGAGTATTACTAAACTGAGAGAGTGTTGCTAGACTGAGATAGTATTACTAAACTGAGAGGATATAACCAAACTGAGAGAGTATTACTAAACTGAGAGAGTATTACTAAACTGAGAGAGTATTACTAAACTGAGAGAATATTACTAAACTGTGAGAGTATTACTAAACTGAGAGAGCTGAGAGAATATTACTAAACTGAGAGAATATTACTAAACTGAGAGAGAATATTACTAAACTGAGAGAGTATTACTAAACTGAGGGAGTATTACTAAACCGAGAGAGTATTACTAACCTGAGAGAGTATTACTAAACTGAGAGAATATTACTAAACTGTGAGAGTATTACTAAACTGAGACAGTATTACTAACCCGAGAGAGTATTACTAAACTGAGAGAGTATTACTAAACTGAGAGAGTGTTACTAGACTGAGATAGTATTACTCAACTGAGAGAGTATTACTCAACTGAGAGAGTATTACTAAACTGAGAGAATATTACTAAACGGTGAGAGTATTACTAAACTGAGAGAGTATTACTAACCCGAGAGAGTATTACTAAACTGAGAGAGTATTACTAAACTGAGAGAGTGTTACTAGACTGAGATAGTATTACTCAACTGAGAGAGTGTTACTAAACTAAGAGAATATTACTCAACGGAGAGATTATTACTAAACTGAGAGAGTATTACTAAACTGAGAGAGTGTTGCTAGACTGAGATAGTATTACTAAACTGAGAGAGTATTACTAAACTGAGAGAGTATTACTAAACTGTGAGAATATTACTCAACTGAGAGATTATTACTCTATGGAGAGATTATTTCTCAACTGAGAGAGTATTACTAAACTGAGAGAGTATTACTAAACTGAGAGGGTGTTACTAAACTGAGAGAATATTACTCAACTGAGAGAGTATTACTAAACTGATAGAATATTACTAAACTGAGAGAGATGAGAGAGTATTACCAAACTGAGAGAATATTACTAAACTGAGAGAATATTACTAAACTGAGAGAATATTACTAAACTGAGAGAGCTGAGAGAATATTACTAAACTGAGAGAGTGTTACTAGAATGAGAGAGTATTACTAAACTGAGAGAATATTACTAAACTGAGAGAATATTACTAAACTGAGAGAGTATTACTAAACTGAGAGAGCTGAGAGAATATTACTAAACTGAGAGAATATTACTAAACTGAGAGAGTATTACTAAACTGGGTGAGTATTACTAAACCGAGAGAGTATTACTAAACTGAGAGAGTATTACTAAACTGAGAGAGTGGTACTAGACTGAGATAGTATTACTCAACTGAGAGAGTATTACTAAACTGAGAGAGTGTTACTAGACTGAGAGAGTATTACTAAACTTAGAGAATATTACTAAACTGAGAGAGTATTACTAAACTGAGAGAAATGAGAGAATATTACTAAACTGAGAGAATATTACTAAACTGAGAGTATTACTAAACTGAGGGAGTATTACTAAACCGAGAGAGTATTACTAACCTGAGAGAGTATTACTAAACTGAGAGAATATTAATATTACTAAACTGTGAGAGTATTACTAAACTGAGAGAGTATTACTAACCCGAGAGAGTATTACTAAACTGAGAGAGTATTACTAAACTGAGAGAGTGTTACTAGACTGAGATAGTATTACTCAACTGAGAGAGTATTACTAAACTGAGAGAGTGTTACTAGAATGAGAGAGTATTACTAAACTGAGAGAATATTACTAAACTGAGAGAATATTACTAAACTGAGAGAGTATAACTAAACTGAGAGAGAATATTACTAAACTGAGAGAATATTACTAAACTGAGAGAGTATAACTAAACTGAGAGAGCTGAGAGAATATTACTAAACTGAGAGAGTATTACTAAACTGAGAGAGTGGTACTAGACTGAGATAGTATTACTAAACTGAGAGAGTATTACTAAACTGAGAGAGTGTTACTAGACTGAGAGAGTAATACTAAACTTAGAGAATATTACTAAACTGAGAGAGTATTACTAAACTGAGAGAAATTAGAGAATATTACTAAACTGAGAGAATATTACTAAACTGAGAGAGTATTACTAAACTGAGGGAGTATTACTAAACCGAGAGATTATTACTAACCTGAGAGAGTATTACTAAACTGAGAGAATATTACTAAACTGTGAGAGTATTACTAAACTGAGAGAGTATTACTAACCCGAGAGAGTATTACTAAACTGAGAGAGTACAACTAAACTGAGAGAGCTGAGAGAATATTACTAAACTGAGAGAATATTACTAAACTGAGAGAGTATTACTAAACTGAGAGAGTATTACTAAACTGAGAAAATATTACTAAACTGAGAGAGTATTTGTAAACTGAGAGAGCTGAGAGAATATTACTAAACTGAGAGAATATTACTAAACTGTGAGAATATTACTCAACTGAGAGATTATTACTCTATGGAGAGATTATTTCTCAACTGAGAGAGTATTACTAAACTGAGAGAGTATTACTAAACTGAGAGGGTGTTACTAAACTGAGAGAATATTACTCAACTGAGAGAGTATTACTAAACTGAGAGAGTATTACTAAACTGAGATAGTGTTACTAGACTGAGATAGTATTACTCAACTGAGAGAGTATTACTAAACTGAGAGAGTATTACTAAACTGAGAGAATACTACTAAACGGTGGGAGTATTACTAAACTGAGAGAGTATTACTAACCCGAGAGAGTATTACTAAACTGAGAGAGTATTACTAAACTGAGAGAGTGTTACTAGACTGAGATATTATTACTCAACTGAGAGAGTGTTACTAAACTGAGAGAATATTACTCAACGGAGAGATTATTACTAAACTGAGAGAGTATTACTAAACTGAGAGAGTGTTGCTAGACTGAGATAGTATTACTAAACTGAGAGAGTATTACTAAACTGAGAGAGTATTACTAAACTGTGAGAATATTACTCAACTGAGAGATTATTACTCTATGGAGAGATTATTTCTCAACTGAGAGAGTATTACTAAACTGAGAGAGTATTACTAAACTGAGAGAGTGTTACTAAACTGAGAGAATATTACTCAACTGAGAGAGTATTACTAAACTGATAGAATATTACTAAACTGAGAGAGCTGAGAGAGTATTACCAAACTGAGAGAATATTACTAAACTGAGAGAGCTGAGAGAATATTACTAAACTGAGAGAGTATTACTAAACTGAGAGAATATTACTAAACTGAGAGAGTATTACTAAACTGAGAGAGTATTACTAAACTGATAGAATATTACTAAACTGAGAGAGTATTACTAAACTGAGAGAGCTGAGAGAATATTACTAAACTGAGCGAATATTACTAAACTGAGAGAGTGTTACTAGACTGAGAGAGTATTACTAAACTTAGAGAATATTACTAAACTGAGAGAGTATGACTAAACTGAGAGAGTATTACTAAACTGAGAGAATATTACTAAACTGAGAGAGTATTACTAAACTGAGGGAGTATTACTAAACCGAGAGAGTAGTACTAAACTGAGAGAGTATTACTAAACTGAGAGAATATTACTAAACTGAGAGAGTATTACTAAACTGAGAGAGTATTACTAACCCGAGAGAGTGTTACTAAACTGAGAGAAAATTACTCAACGGAGAGATTATTACTCAACTGAGAGAGTATTACTAAACTGAGAGAGTATTACTAAACTGAGAGAGTGTTGCTAGACTGAGATAGTATTACTAAACTGAGAGGATATAACCAAACTGAGAGAGTATTACTAAACTGAGAGAGTATTACTAAACTGAGGGAGTATTACTAAAATGAGAGAGCTGAGAGAATATTACTAAACTGAGAGAATATTACTAAACTGAGAGAGTATTACTAAACTGAGAGAACATTACTAAACAGTGCGAGTATTACTAAACTGAGACAGTATTACTAACCCGAGAGAGTATTACTAAACTGAGAGAGTATTACTAAACTGAGAGAGTGTTACTAGACTGAGATAGTATTACTCAACTGAGAGAGTATTACTAAACTGAGAGAGTATTACTAAACTGAGAGAATATTACTAAACAGTGAGAGTATTACTAAACTGAGAGAGTATTACTAACCCGAGAGAGTATTACTAAACTGAGAGAGTATTACTAAACTGAGAGAGTGTTACTAGACTGAGATAGTATTACTCAACTGAGAGAGTGTTACTAAACTGAGAGAATATTACTCAACGGAGAGATTATTACTAAACTGAGAGAGTATTACTAAACTGAGAGAGTGTTGCTAGACTGAGATAGTATTACTAAACTGAGAGAGTATTACTAAACTGAGAGAGTATTACTAAACTGTGAGAATATTACTCAACTGAGAGATTATTACTCTATGGAGAGATTATTTCTCAACTGAGAGAGTATTACTAAACTGAGAGAGTGTTACTAAACTGAGAGAATATTACTCAACTGAGAGAGTATTACTAAAATGATAGAATATTACTAAACTGAGAGAGTATTACTAAACTGAGAGATTATTACTAAACTGAGAGAGTGTTACTAAACTGAGAGAGTATTACTAAACTGAGAGAGTATTACTAAACTGAGAGAATATTACTAAACTGAGAGAGTATTAATAAACTGAGAGAGCTGAGAGAATATTACTAAACTGAGTGAATATTACTAAACTGAGAGAGTATTACTAAACTGAGGGAGTATTACTAAACCGAGAGAGTAGTACTAACCTGAGAGAGTATTACTAAACTGAGAGAATATTACTAAACTGAGAGAGTATTAATAAACTGAGAGAGCTGAGAGAATATTACTAAACTGAGAGAATATTACTAAACTGAGAGAGTATTACTAAACTGAGGGAGTATTACTAAACCGAGAGAGTATTACTAAACTGAGAGAATATTACTAAACTGAGAGAGTATTACTAAACTGAGAGAGCTGAGAGAATATTACTAAACTGAGAGAGTATTACTAAACTGAGAGAGTGTTACTAAACTGAGAGAAAATTACTCAACGGAGAGATTATTACTCAACTGAGAGAGTATTACTAAACTGAGAGAGTATTACTAAACTGAGAGAGTGTTGCTAGACTGAGATAGTATTACTAAACTGAGAGGATATAACCAAACTGAGAGAGTATTACTAAACTGAGAGAGTATTACTAAACTGAGAGAGTATTACTAAACTGAGAGAATATTACTAAACTGTGAGAGTATTACTAAACTGAGAGAGCTGAGAGAATATTACTAAACTGAGAGAATATTACTAAACTGAGAGAGAATATTACTAAACTGAGAGAGTATTACTAAACTGAGGGAGTATTACTAAACCGAGAGAGTATTACTAACCTGAGAGAGTATTACTAAACTGAGAGAATATTACTAAACTGTGAGAGTATTACTAAACTGAGACAGTATTACTAACCCGAGAGAGTATTACTAAACTGAGAGCGTATTACTAAACTGAGAGAGTGTTACTAGACTGAGATAGTATTACTCAACTGAGAGAGTATTACTCAACTGAGAGAGTATTACTAAACTGAGAGAATATTACTAAACAGTGAGAGTATTACTAAACTGAGAGAGTATTACTAACCCGAGAGAGTATTACTAAACTGAGAGAGTATTACTAAACTGAGAGAGTGTTACTAGACTGAGATAGTATTACTCAACTGAGAGAGTGTTACTAAACTAAGAGAATATTACTCAACGGAGAGATTATTACTAAACTGAGAGAGTATTACTAAACTGAGAGAGTGTTGCTAGACTGAGATAGTATTACTAAACTGAGAGAGTATTACTAAACTGAGAGAGTATTACTAAACTGTGAGAATATTACTCAACTGAGAGATTAACTGGAGAGATTATTTCTCAACTGAGAGAGTATTACTAAACTGAGAGAGTATTACTAAACTGAGAGGGTGTTACTAAACTGAGAGAGTATTACTAAACTGAGAGAGTATTACTAAACTGATAGAATATTACTAAACTGAGAGAGCTGAGAGAGTATTACCAAACTGAGAGAATATTACTAAACTGAGAGAATATTACTAAACTGAGAGAATATTACTAAACTGAGAGAGCTGAGAGAATATTACTAAACTGAGAGAGTGTTACTAGAATGAGAGAGTATTACTAAACTGAGAGAATATTACTAAACTGAGAGAATATTACTAAACTGAGAGAGTATTACTAAACTGAGAGAGCTGAGAGAATATTACTAAACTGAGAGAATATTACTAAACTGAGAGAGTATTACTAAACTGGGTGAGTATTACTAAACCGAGAGAGTATTACTAAACTGAGAGAGTATTACTAAACTGAGAGAGTGGTACTAGACTGAGATAGTATTACTCAACTGAGAGAGTATTACTAAACTGAGAGAGTGTTACTAGACTGAGAGAGTATTACTAAACTTAGAGAATATTACTAAACTGAGAGAGTATTACTAAACTGAGAGAAATGAGAGAATATTACTAAACTGAGAGAATATTACTAAACTGAGAGTATTACTAAACTGAGGGAGTATTACTAAACCGAGAGAGTATTACTAACCTGAGAGAGTATTACTAAACTGAGAGAATATTAATATTACTAAACTGTGAGAGTATTACTAAACTGAGAGAGTATTACTAACCCGAGAGAGTATTACTAAACTGAGAGAGTATTACTAAACTGAGAGAGTGTTACTAGACTGAGATAGTATTACTCAACTGAGAGAGTATTACTAAACTGAGAGAGTGTTACTAGACTGAGAGAGTATTACTAAACTGAGAGAATATTACTAAACTGAGAGAGTATAACTAAACTGAGAGAGCTGAGAGAATATTACTAAACTGAGAGAATATTACTAAACTGAGAGAGTATAACTAAACTGAGAGAGCTGAGAGAATATTACTAAACTGAGAGAATATTACTAAACTGAGAGAGTGGTACTAGACTGAGATAGTATTACTCAACTGAGAGAGTATTACTAAACTGAGAGAGTGTTACTAGACTGAGAGAGTATTACTAAACTTAGAGAATATTACTAAACTGAGAGAGTATTACTAAACTGAGAGAAATTAGAGAATATTACTAAACTGAGAGAATATTACTAAACTGAGAGAGTATTACTAAACTGAGGGAGTATTACTAAACCGAGAGATTATTACTAACCTGAGAGAGTATTACTAAACTGAGAGAATATTACTAAACTGTGAGAGTATTACTAAACTGAGAGAGTATTACTAACCCGAGAGAGTATTACTAAACTGAGAGAGTATAACTAAACTGAGAGAGCTGAGAGAATATTACTAAACTGAGAGAATATTACTAAACTGAGAGAGTATTACTAAACTGAGAGAGTGTTACTAAACTGAGAAAATATTACTAAACTGAGAGAGTATTTGTAAACTGAGAGAGCTGAGAGAATATTACTAAACTGAGAGAATATTACTAAACTGAGATAGTATTACTAAACTGAGGGAGTATTACTAAACGAGAGAGTATTACTAAATTGCGAGAATATTACTAAACTGAGAGAGCTGAGAGAATATTACTAAACTGAGAGAATATTACTAAACTGAGATAGTATTACTAAACTGAGGGAGTATTACTAAACCGAGAGAGTATTACTAACCTGAGAGAGTATTACTAAACTGAGAGAATATTACTAAACTGTGAGAGTATTACTAACCCGAGAGAGTATTACTAAACTGAGAGAGTATAACTAAACTGAGAGAGCTGAGAGAATATTACTAAACTGAGAGAATATTACTAAACTGAGAGAGTATTACTAAACTGAGAGAGTGTTACTAAACTGAGAAAATATTACTAAACTGAGAGAGTATTTGTAAACTGAGAGAGCTGAGAGAATATTACTAAACTGAGAGAATATTACTAAACTGAGATAGTATTACTAAACTGAGGGAGTATTACTAAACGAGAGAGTATTACTAAATTGAGAGAATATTACTAAACTGAGAGAGCTGAGAGAATATTACTAAACTGAGAGAATATTACTAAACTGAGAGAGTATTACTAAACTGAGGGACTATTACTAAACCGAGAGAGTATTACTAACCTGAGAGAGTATTACTAAACTGAGAGAATATTACTAAACTGTGAGAGTATTACTAAACTGAGAGAGTATTACTAAACTGAGAGAGTATTACTAAACTGAGAGAGCTGAGAGAATATTACTAAACTGAGAGAATATTACTAAACTGAGAGAGTATTACTAAACTAAGAGAGTGTTACTAAACTGAGAGAGTGTTACTAGACTGAGAGAGTATTACTAAACTGAGAGAGTGTTACTAAACTGAGAGAGTATTACTAAACTGAGAGAGCTGAGAGAGTATTATAAGAATGAGAGAGTATTACTAAACTGAGAGAGTTTTACTAAACTGAGAAAGTACTACCAACCCGAGAGAGTATTACTAAACTGAGAGAGTATTACTAAACTGAGAGAATATTACTAAACTGAGAGAGATGAGAGAATATTACTAAACTGAGAGAGTATTACTAAACTGAGAGAAAATTACTCAACGGAGAGATTATTACTCAACTGAGAGAGTATTACTAAACTGAGAGAGTATTACTAAACTGAGAGAGTGTTGCTAGACTGAGATAGTATTACTAAACTGAGAGGATATAACTAAACTGAGAGAGTATTACTAAACTGAGAGAATATTACTAAACTGAGAGAGTATTACTAAACTGAGGGAGTATTACTAAACCGAGAGAGTATTACTAAATTGAGAGAATATTACTAAACTGAGAGAGTATTTGTAAACTGAGAGAGCTGAGAGAATATTACTAAACTGAGAGAATATTACTAAACTGAGATAGTATTACTAAACTGAGGGAGTATTACTAAACCGAGAGAGTATTACTAACCTGAGAGAGTATTACTAAACTGAGAGAATATTACTAAACTGTGAGAGTATTACTAAACTGAGAGAGTATTACTAACCCGAGAGAGTATTACTAAACTGAGAGAGTATTACTAAACTGAGAGAGTGTTACTAGACTGAGATAGTATTACTCAACTGAGAGAGTGTTACTAAACTGAGAGAATATTACTAAACGGTGAGAGTATTACTCAACTGAGAGAGTATTACTAACCCGAGAGAGTATTACTAAACTGAGAGAATATTACTAAACTGTGAGAGTATTACTAAACTGAGAGAGTGTTACTAGACTGAGATAGTATTACTCAACTGAGAGAATATTACTAAACTGAGAGAGTATTACTAAACTGAGAGAGCTGAGAGAATATTACTAAACTGAGAGAATATTCCTAAACTGAGAGAGTATTACTAAACTGAGAGAGTGTTACTAAACTGAGAGAGTGTTACTAGACTGAGAGAGTATTACTAAACTGAGAGAGTGTTACTAAACTGAGAGAGTATTACTAAACTGAGAGAGCTGAGAGAGTATTATAAGAATGAGAGAGTATTACTAAACTGAGAGAGTTTTACTAAACTGAGAAAGTACTACTAACCCGAGAGAGTATTACTAAACTGAGAGAGTATTACTAAACTGAGAGAATATTACTAAACTGAGAGAGATGAGAGAATATTGCTAAACTGAGAGAGTATTACTAAACTGAGAGAGTGTTACTAAACTGAGAGAAAATTACTCAACGGAGAGATTATTACTCAACTGAGAGAGTATTACTAAACTGAGAGAGTATTACTAAACTGAGAGAGTGTTGCTAGACTGAGATAGTATTACTAAACTGAGAGGATATAACTAAACTGAGAGAGTATTACTAAACTGAGAGAATATTACTAAACTGAGAGAGTATTACTAAACTGAGAGAATATTACTAAACTGAGAGAGTATTACTAAACTGAGGGAGTATTACTAAACCGAGAGAGTATTACTAAATTGAGAGAATATTACTAAACTGAGAGAGTATTTGTAAACTGAGAGAGCTGAGAGAATATTACTAAACTGAGAGAATATTACTAAACTGAGATAGTATTACTAAACTGAGGGAGTATTACTAAACCGAGAGAGTATTACTAACCTGAGAGAGTATTACTAAACTGAGAGAATATTACTAAACTGTGAGAGTATTACTAAACTGAGAGAGTATTACTAACCCGAGAGAGTATTACTAAACTGAGAGAGTATTACTAAACTGAGAGAGTGTTACTAGACTGAGATAGTATTACTCAACTTAGAGAGTGTTACTAAACTGAGAGAATATTACTAAACGGTGAGAGTATTACTCAACTGAGAGAGTATTACTAACCCGAGAGAGTATTACTAAACTGAGAGAATATTACTAAACTGTGAGAGTATTACTAAACTGAGAGAGTGTTACTAGACTGAGATAGTATTACTCAACTGAGAGAATATTACTAAACTGAGAGAGTATAACTAAACTGAGAGAGCTGAGAGAATATTACTAAACTGAGAGAATATTCCTAAACTGAGAGAGTATTACTAAACTGAGAGAGTGTTACTAAACTGAGAGAGTGTTACTAGACTGAGAGAGTATTACTAAACTGAGAGAGTGTTACTAAACTGAGAGAGTATTACTAAACTGAGAGAGCTGAGAGAGTATTATAAGAATGAGAGAGTATTACTAAACTGAGAGAGTTTTACTAAACTGAGAAAGTACTACTAACCCGAGAGAGTATTACTAAACTGAGAGAGTATTACTAAACTGAGAGAATATTACTAAACTGAGAGAGATGAGAGAATATTGCTAAACTGAGAGAGTATTACTAAACTGAGAGAGTGTTACTAAACTGAGAGAAAATTACTCAACGGAGAGATTATTACTCAACTGAGAGAGTATTACTAAACTGAGAGAGTATTACTAAACTGAGAGAGTGTTGCTAGACTGAGATAGTATTACTAAACTGAGAGGATATAACTAAACTGAGAGAGTATTACTAAACTGAGAGAATATTACTAAACTGAGAGAGTATTACTAAACTGAGGGAGTATTACTAAACCGAGAGAGTATTACTAAACTGAGAGAATATTACTAAACTGAGAGAGTATTACTAAACTGAGAGAGCTGAGAGAATATTACTAAACTGAGAGAATATTACTAAACTGAGAGAGTATTACTAAACTGAGGGAGTATTACTAAACCGAGAGAGTATTACTAACCTGAGAGAGTATTACTAAACTGAGAGAATATTACTAAACTGTGAGAGTATTACTAAACTGAGACAGTATTACTAACCCGAGAGAGTATTACTAAACTGAGAGAGTATTACTAAACTGAGAGAGTGTTACTAGACTGAGAGAGTATTACTAAACTGAGAGAGTATTACTAAACTGAGAGAATATTACTAACCCGAGAGAGTATTACTAAACTGAGAGAGTATTACTAAACTGAGAGAGTGTTACTAGACTGAGATAGTATTACTCAACTGAGAGAGTATTACTAAACTGAGAGAGTGTTACTAGAATGAGAGAGTATTACTAAACTGAGAGAATATTACTAAACTGAGAGAATATTACTAAACTGAGAGAGTATAACTAAACTGAGAGAGCTGAGAGAATATTACTAAACTGAGAGAATATTACTAAACTGAGAGAGTATTACTAAACTGAGAGAGTGTTACTAAACTGAGAGAGTGTTACTAGACCGAGAGAGTATTACTAAACTGAGGGAGTATTACTAAACCGATAGATTATTACTAACCTGAGAGAGTATTACTAAACTGAGAGAATATTACTAAACTGTGAGAGTATTACTAAACTGAGAGAGTATTACTAACCCGAGAGAGTATTACTAAACTGAGAGAGTATTACTAAACTGAGAAAGTGTTACTAGACTGAGATAGTATTACTCAACTGAGAGAGTATTACTAAACTGAGAGAGTATTACTAAACGGTGAGAGTATTACTAAACTGAGAGAGTATTACTAACCCGAGAGAGTATTATTAAACTGAGAGAGTATTACTAAACTGAGAGAGTGTTACTAGACTGAGATAGTATTACTCAACTGAGAGAGTGTTACTAAACTGAGAGAATATTACTCAACGGAGAGATTATTACTAAACTGAGAGAGTATTACTAAACTGAGAGAGTGTTGCTAGACTGAGATAGTATTACTAAACTGAGAGAGTATTACTAAACTGAGAGAGTATTACTAAACTGTGAGAATATTACTCAACTGAGAGATTATTACTCTATGGAGAGATTATTTCTCAACTGAGAGAGTATTACTAAACTGAGAGAGTATTACTAAACTGAGAGAGTGTTACTAAACTGAGAGAATATTACTCAACTGAGAGAGTATTACTAAACTGATAGAATATTATTAAACTGAGAGAGCTGAGAGAGTATTACCAAACTGAGAGAATATTACTAAACTGAGAGAATATTACTAAACTGAGAGAATATTACTAAACTGAGAGAGCTGAGAGAATATTACTAAACTGAGAGAGTATTACTAAACTGAGAGAATATTACTAAACCGAGAGAGCTGAGAGAGTATTATAAGAATGAGAGAATATTACTAAACTGAGAGAGTATTACTAAACTGAGAGAGTATTACTAAACTGAGAGAGCTGAGAGAGTATTATAAGAATGAGAGAGTATTACTAAACTGAGAGAGTTTTACTAAACTGAGAAAGTACTACTAACCCGAGAGAGTATTACTAAACTGAGAGAGTATTACTAAACTGAGAGAATATTACTAAACTGAGAGAGATGAGAGAATATTGCTAAACTGAGAGAGTATTACTAGAATGAGAGAGTATTACTAAACTGAGAGAATATTACTAAACTGAGAGAATATTACTAAACTGAGAGAGTATAACTAAACTGAGAGAGCTGAGAGAGTATTACTAAACTGAGAGAATATTACTAAACTGAGAGAATATTACTAAACTGAGAGAGTATAACTAAACTGAGAGAGCTGAGAGAATATTACTAAACTGAGAGAATATTACTAAACTGAGAGAGTATTACTAAACTGAGAGAGTGTTACTAAACTGAGAGAGTGTTACTAGACTGAGAGAGTATTACTAAACTGAGAGAGTGTTACTAAACTGAGAGAGTATTACTAAACTGAGAGAGCTGAGAGAGTATTACAAGACTGAGAGAGTATTACTAAACTGAGAGAATATTACTAAACCGAGAGAGTATTACTAAACTGAGAGAGTATTACTAAACTGAGAGAATATGACTAAACTGAGAGAGTATTACTAAACTGAGAGAGCTGAGAGAATATTACTAAACTGAGCGAATATTACTACACTGAGAGAGTATTACTAAACTGAGGGAGTATTACTAAACCGAGAGAGTATTACTAAACTGAGAGAATATTACTAAACTGAGAGAGCTGAGAGAATATTACTAAACTGAGAGAATATTACTAAACTGAGAGAGTATTACTAAACTGGGGGAGTATTACTAAACCGAGAAAGTATTACTAACCTGATAGAGTATTACTAAACTGAGAGAATATTACTAAACTGTGAGAGTATTACTAAACTGAGAGAGTATTACTAACCCGAGAGAGTATTACTAAACTGAGAGAGTATTACTAAACTGAGAGAGTGTTACTAAACTGAGAGAGTGTTACTAGACTGAGAGAGTATTACTAAACTGAGAGAGTGTTACTAAACTGAGAGAGTATTACTAAACTGAGAGAGCTGAGAGAGTATTACAAGACTGAGAGAGTATTACTAAACTGAGAGAGCATTACTAAACTGGGTGAGTATTACTAAACCGAGAGAGTATTACTAAACTGAGAGAATATTACTAAACTGTGAGAGTGTTGCTAAACTGAGATAGTATTACTAAACTGAGAGGATATAACTAAACTGAGAGAGTATTACTAAACTGAGAGAATATTACTAAACTGAGAGAGTATTACTAAACTGAGGGAGTATTACTAAACCGAGAGAGTATTACTAAACTGAGAGAATATTACTAAACTGAGAGAGTATTACTAAACTGAGAGAGCTGAGAGAATATTACTAAACTGAGAGAATATTACTAAACTGAGAGAGTATTACTAAACTGAGGGAGTATTACTAAACCGAGAGAGTATTACTAACCTGAGAGAGTATTACTAAACTGAGAGAATATTACTAAACTGTGACAGTATTACTAAACTGAGAGAGTATTACTAACCCGAGAGAGTATTACTAAACTGAGAGAGTATTACTAAACTGAGAAAGTGTTACTAGACTGAGATAGTATTACTCAACTGAGAGAGTATTACTAAACTGAGAGAGTATTACTAAACGGTGAGAGTATTACTAAACTGAGAGAGTATTACTAACCCGAGAGAGTATTACTAAACTGAGAGAGTATTACTAAACTGAGAGAGTGTTACTAGACTGAGATAGTATTACTCAACTGAGAGAGTGTTACTAAACTGAGAGAATATTACTCAACGGAGAGATTATTACTAAACTGAGAGAGTATTACTAAACTGAGAGAGTGTTGCTAGACTGAGATAGTATTACTAAACTGAGAGAGTATTACTAAACTGAGAGAGTATTACTAAACTGTGAGAATATTACTCAACTGAGAGATTATTACTCTATGGAGAGATTATTTCTCAACTGAGAGAGTATTACTAAACTGAGAGAGTATTACTAAACTGAGAGAGTGTTACTAAACTGAGAGAATATTACTCAACTGAGAGAGTATTACTAAACTGATAGAATATTATTAAACTGAGAGAGCTGAGAGAGTATTACCAAACTGAGAGAATATTACTAAACTGAGAGAATATTACTAAACTGAGAGAATATTACTAAACTGAGAGAGCTGAGAGAATATTACTAAACTGAGAGAGTATTACTAAACTGAGAGAATATTACTAAACCGAGAGAGCTGAGAGAGTATTATAAGAATGAGAGAATATTACTAAACTGAGAGAGTATTACTAAACTGAGAGAGTATTACTAAACTGAGAGAGCTGAGAGAGTATTATAAGAATGAGAGAGTATTACTAAACTGAGAGAGTTTTACTAAACTGAGAAAGTACTACTAACCCGAGAGAGTATTACTAAACTGAGAGAGTATTACTAAACTGAGAGAATATTACTAAACTGAGAGAGATGAGAGAATATTGCTAAACTGAGAGAGTATTACTAGAATGAGAGAGTATTACTAAACTGAGAGAATATTACTAAACTGAGAGAATATTACTAAACTGAGAGAGTATAACTAAACTGAGAGAGCTGAGAGAGTATTACTAAACTGAGAGAATATTACTAAACTGAGAGAATATTACTAAACTGAGAGAGTATAACTAAACTGAGAGAGCTGAGAGAATATTACTAAACTGAGAGAATATTACTAAACTGAGAGAGTATTACTAAACTGAGAGAGTGTTACTAAACTGAGAGAGTGTTACTAGACTGAGAGAGTATTACTAAACTGAGAGAGTGTTACTAAACTGAGAGAGTATTACTAAACTGAGAGAGCTGAGAGAGTATTACAAGACTGAGAGAGTATTACTAAACTGAGAGAATATTACTAAACCGAGAGAGTATTACTAAACTGAGAGAGTATTACTAAACTGAGAGAATATGACTAAACTGAGAGAGTATTACTAAACTGAGAGAGCTGAGAGAATATTACTAAACTGAGCGAATATTACTACACTGAGAGAGTATTACTAAACTGAGGGAGTATTACTAAACCGAGAGAGTATTACTAAACTGAGAGAATATTACTAAACTGAGAGAGCTGAGAGAATATTACTAAACTGAGAGAATATTACTAAACTGAGAGAGTATTACTAAACTGGGGGAGTATTACTAAACCGAGAAAGTATTACTAACCTGATAGAGTATTACTAAACTGAGAGAATATTACTAAACTGTGAGAGTATTACTAAACTGAGAGAGTATTACTAACCCGAGAGAGTATTACTAAACTGAGAGAGTATTACTAAACTGAGAGAGTGTTACTAAACTGAGAGAGTGTTACTAGACTGAGAGAGTATTACTAAACTGAGAGAGTGTTACTAAACTGAGAGAGTATTACTAAACTGAGAGAGAGAGTATTACTAAACTGAGAGAGTATTACTAAACTGAGAGAGCATTACTAAACTGGGTGAGTATTACTAAACCGAGAGAGTATTACTAACCTGAGAGAGTATTACTAAACTGAGAGAATATTACTAAACTGTGAGAGTGTTGCTAGACTGAGATAGTATTACTAAACTGAGAGGATATAACTAAACTGAGAGAGTATTACTAAACTGAGAGAATATTACTAAACTGAGAGAGTATTACTAAACTGAGGGAGTATTACTAAACCGAGAGAGTATTACTAAACTGAGAGAATATTACTAAACTGAGAGAGTATTACTAAACTGAGAGAGCTGAGAGAATATTACTAAACTGAGAGAATATTACTAAACTGAGAGAGTATTACTAAACTGAGGGAGTATTACTAAACTGAGAGAGTATTACTAACCTGAGAGAGTATTACTAAACTGAGAGAATATTACTAAACTGTGACAGTATTACTAAACTGAGAGAGTATTACTAACCCGAGAGAGTATTACTAAATTGAGAGAGTATTACTAAACTGAGAAAGTGTTACTAGACTGAGATAGTATTACTCAACTGAGAGAGTATTACTAAACTGAGAGAGTATTACTAAACGGTGAGAGTATTACTAAACTGAGAGAGTATTACTAACCCGAGAGAGTATTACTAAACTGAGAGAGTATTACTAAACTGAGAGAGTGTTACTAGACTGAGATAGTATTACTCAACTGAGAGAGTGTTACTAAACTGAGAGAATATTACTCAACGGAGAGATTATTACTAAACTGAGAGAGTATTACTAAACTGAGAGAGTGTTGCTAGACTGAGATAGTATTACTAAACTGAGAGAGTATTACTAAACTGAGAGAGTATTACTAAACTGTGAGAATATTACTCAACTGAGAGATTATTTCTCAACTGAGAGAGTATTACTAAACTGAGAGAGTATTACTAAACTGAGAGAGTGTTACTAAACTGAGAGAATATTACTCAACTGAGAGAGTATTACTAAACTGATAGAATATTACTAAACTGAGAGAGCTGAGAGAGTATTACCAAACTGAGAGAATATTACTAAACTGAGAGAATATTACTAAACTGAGAGAATATTACTAAACTGAGAGAGCTGAGAGAATATTACTAAACTGAGAGAGTATTACTAAACTGAGAGAATATTACTAAACCGAGAGAGTATTACTAAACTGAGAGAGTATTACTAAACTGAGAGAATATTACTAAACTGAGAGAATATTACTAAACTGAGAGAATATTACTAAACTGAGAGAGCTGAGAGAATATTACTAAACTGAGAGAGTATTACTAAACTGAGAGAATATTACTAAACCGAGAGAGCTGAGAGAGTATTATAAGAATGAGAGAATATTACTAAACTGAGAGAGTATTACTAAACTGAGAGAGTATTACTAAACTGAGAGAGCTGAGAGAGTATTATAAGAATGAGAGAGTATTACTAAACTGAGAGAGTTTTACTAAACTGAGAAAGTACTACTAACCCGAGAGAGTATTACTAAACTGAGAGAGTATTACTAAACTGAGAGAATATTACTAAACTGAGAGAGATGAGAGAATATTGCTAAACTGAGAGAGTATTACTAGAATGAGAGAGTATTACTAAACTGAGAGAATATTACTAAACTGAGAGAATATTACTAAACTGAGAGAGTATAACTAAACTGAGAGAGCTGAGAGAGTATTACTAAACTGAGAGAATATTACTAAACTGAGAGAATATTACTAAACTGAGAGAGTATAACTAAACTGAGAGAGCTGAGAGAATATTACTAAACTGAGAGAATATTACTAAACTGAGAGAGTATTACTAAACTGAGAGAGTGTTACTAAACTGAGAGAGTGTTACTAGACTGAGAGAGTATTACTAAACTGAGAGAGTGTTACTAAACTGAGAGAGTATTACTAAACTGAGAGAGCTGAGAGAGTATTACAAGACTGAGAGAGTATTACTAAACTGAGAGAATATTACTAAACCGAGAGCGTATTACTAAACTGAGAGAGTATTACTAAACTGAGAGAATATGACTAAACTGAGAGAGTATTACTAAACTGAGAGAGCTGAGAGAATATTACTAAACTGAGCGAATATTACTACACTGAGAGAGTATTACTAAACTGAGGGAGTATTACTAAACCGAGAGAGTATTACTAAACTGAGAGAATATTACTAAACTGAGAGAGCTGAGAGAATATTACTAAACTGAGAGAATATTACTAAACTGAGAGAGTATTACTAAACTGGGGGAGTATTACTAAACCGAGAAAGTATTACTAACCTGATAGAGTATTACTAAACTGAGAGAATATTACTAAACTGTGAGAGTATTACTAAACTGAGAGAGTATTACTAACCCGAGAGAGTATTACTAAACTGAGAGAGTATTACTAAACTGAGAGAGTGTTACTAAACTGAGAGAGTGTTACTAGACTGAGAGAGTATTACTAAACTGAGAGAGTGTTACTAAACTGAGAGAGTATTACTAAACTGAGAGAGCTGAGAGAGTATTACAAGACTGAGAGAGTATTACTAAACTGAGAGAGCATTACTAAACTGGGTGAGTATTACTAAACCGAGAGAGTATTACTAACCTGAGAGAGTATTACTAAACTGAGAAAATATTACTAAACTGTGAGAGTGTTGCTAAACTGAGATAGTATTACTAAACTGAGAGGATATAACTAAACTGAGAGAGTATTACTAAACTGAGAGAATATTACTAAACTGAGAGAGTATTACTAAACTGAGGGAGTATTACTAAACCGAGAGAGTATTACTAAACTGAGAGAATATTACTAAACTGAGAGAGTATTACTAAACTGAGAGAGCTGAGAGAATATTACTAAACTGAGAGAATATTACTAAACTGAGAGAGTATTACTAAACTGAGGGAGTATTACTAAACCGAGAGAGTATTACTAACCTGAGAGAGTATTACTAAACTGAGAGAATATTACTAAACTGTGACAGTATTACTAAACTGAGAGAGTATTACTAACCCGAGAGAGTATTACTCAACTGAGAGAGTATTACTAAACTGAGAAAGTGTTACTAGACTGAGATAGTATTACTCAACTGAGAGAGTATTACTAAACTGAGAGAGTATTACTAAACGGTGAGAGTATTACTAAACTGAGAGAGTATTACTAACCCGAGAGAGTATTACTAAACTGAGAGAGTATTACTAAACTGAGAGAGTGTTACTAGACTGAGATAGTATTACTCAACTGAGAGAGTGTTACTAAACTGAGAGAATATTACTCAACGGAGAGATTATTACTAAACTGAGAGAGTATTACTAAACTGAGAGAGTGTTGCTAGACTGAGATAGTATTACTAAACTGAGAGAGTATTACTAAACTGAGAGAGTATTACTAAACTGTGAGAATATTACTCAACTGAGAGATTATTACTCACCTGAGAGAGTATTACTAAACTGATAGAATATTACTAAACTGAGAGAGCTGAGAGAGTATTACCAAACTGAGAGAATATTACTAAACTGAGAGAATATTACTAAACTGAGAGAATATTACTAAACTGAGAGAGCTGAGAGAATATTACTAAACTGAGAGAGTATTACTAAACTGAGAGAATATTACTAAACCGAGAGAGTATTACTAAACTGAGAGAGTATTACTAAACTGAGAGAGTGTTACTAAACTGAGAGAATATTACTCAACTGAGAGAGTATTACTAAACTGATAGAATATTACTAAACTGAGAGAGCTGAGAGAGTATTACCAAACTGAGAGAATATTACTAAACTGAGAGAATATTACTAAACTGAGAGAATATTACTAAACTGAGAGAGCTGAGAGAATATTACTAAACTGAGAGAGTATTACTAAACTGAGAGAATATTACTAAACCGAGAGAGTATTACTAAACTGAGAGAGTATTACTAAACTGAGAGAATATGACTAAACTGAGAGAGTATTACTAAACTGAGAGAGCTGAGAGAATATTACTAAACTGAGCGAATATTACTACACTGAGAGAGTATTACTAAACTGAGGGAGTATTACTAAACTGTGAGAGTATTACTAAACTGAGAGAGTATTACTAACCCGAGAGAGTATTACTAAACTGAGAGAGTATTACTAAACTGAGAGAGTGTTACTAAACTGAGAGAGTGTTACTAGACTGAGAGAGTATTACTAAACTGAGAGAGTGTTACTAAACTGAGAGAGTATTACTAAACTGAGAGAGCTGAGAGAGTATTACAAGACTGAGAGAGTATTACTAAACTGAGAGAGCATTACTAAACTGGGTGAGTATTACTAAACCGAGAGAGTATTACTAACCTGAGAGAGTATTACTAAACTGAGAGAATATTACTAAACTGTGAGAGTGTTGCTAAACTGAGATAGTATTACTAAACTGAGAGGATATAACTAAACTGAGAGAGTATTACTAAACTGAGAGAATATTACTAAACTGAGAGAGTATTACTAAACTGAGGGAGTATTACTAAACCGAGAGAGTATTACTAAACTGAGAGAATATTACTAAACTGAGAGAGTATTACTAAACTGAGAGAGCTGAGAGAATATTACTAAACTGAGAGAATATTACTAAACTGAGAGAGTATTACTAAACTGAGGGAGTATTACTAAACCGAGAGAGTATTACTAACCTGAGAGAGTATTACTAAACTGAGAGAATATTACTAAACTGTGACAGTATTACTAAACTGAGAGAGTATTACTAACCCGAGAGAGTATTACTAAACTGAGAGAGTATTACTAAACTGAGAAAGTGTTACTAGACTGAGATAGTATTACTCAACTGAGAGAGTATTACTAAACTGAGAGAGTATTACTAAACGGTGAGAGTATTACTAAACTGAGAGAGTATTACTAACCCGAGAGAGTATTACTAAACTGAGAGAGTATTACTAAACTGAGAGAGTGTTACTAGACTGAGATAGTATTACTCAACTGAGAGAGTGTTACTAAACTGAGAGAATATTACTCAACGGAGAGATTATTACTAAACTGAGAGAGTATTACTAAACTGAGAGAGTGTTGCTAGACTGAGATAGTATTACTAAACTGAGAGAGTATTACTAAACTGAGAGAGTATTACTAAACTGTGAGAATATTACTCAACTGAGAGATTATTACTCTATGGAGAGATTATTTCTCAACTGAGAGAGTATTACTAAACTGAGAGAGTATTACTAAACTGAGAGAGTGTTACTAAACTGAGAGAATATTACTCAACTGAGAGAGTATTACTAAACTGATAGAATATTATTAAACTGAGAGAGCTGAGAGAGTATTACCAAACTGAGAGAATATTACTAAACTGAGAGAATATTACTAAACTGAGAGAATATTACAAAACTGAGAGAGCTGAGAGAATATTACTAAACTGAGAGAGTATTACTAAACTGAGAGAATATTACTAAACCGAGAGAGCTGAGAGAGTATTATAAGAATGAGAGAATATTACTAAACTGAGAGAGTATTACTAAACTGAGAGAGTATTACTAAACTGAGAGAGCTGAGAGAGTATTATAAGAATGAGAGAGTATTACTAAACTGAGAGAGTTTTACTAAACTGAGAAAGTACTACTAACCCGAGAGAGTATTACTAAACTGAGAGAGTATTACTAAACTGAGAGAGTATTACTAAACTGAGAGAATATTACTAAACTGAGAGAGATGAGAGAATATTGCTAAACTGAGAGAGTATTACTAGAATGAGAGAGTATTACTAAACTGAGAGAATATTACTAAACTGAGAGAATATTACTAAACTGAGAGAGTATAACTAAACTGAGAGAGCTGAGAGAGTATTACTAAACTGAGAGAATATTACTAAACTGAGAGAATATTACTAAACTGAGAGAGTATAACTAAACTGAGAGAGCTGAGAGAATATTACTAAACTGAGAGAATATTACTAAACTGAGAGAGTATTACTAAACTGAGAGAGTGTTACTAAACTGAGAGAGTGTTACTAGACTGAGAGAGTATTACTAAACTGAGAGAGTGTTACTAAACTGAGAGAGTATTACTAAACTGAGAGAGCTGAGAGAGTATTACAAGACTGAGAGAGTATTACTAAACTGAGAGAATATTACTAAACCGAGAGAGTATTACTAAACTGAGAGAGTATTACTAAACTGAGAGAATATGACTAAACTGAGAGAGTATTACTAAACTGAGAGAGCTGAGAGAATATTACTAAACTGAGCGAATATTACTACACTGAGAGAGTATTACTAAACTGAGGGAGTATTACTAAACCGAGAGAGTATTACTAAACTGAGAGAATATTACTAAACTGTGAGAGTATTACTAAACTGAGAGAGTATTACTAACCCGAGAGAGTATTACTAAACTGAGAGAGTATTACTAAACTGAGAGAGTGTTACTAAACTGAGAGAGTGTTACTAGACTGAGAGAGTATTACTAAACTGAGAGAGTGTTACTAAACTGAGAGAGTATTACTAAACTGAGAGAGCTGAGAGAGTATTACAAGACTGAGAGAGTATTACTAAACTGAGAGAGCATTACTAAACTGGGTGAGTATTACTAAACCGAGAGAGTATTACTAACCTGAGAGAGTATTACTAAACTGAGAGAATATTACTAAACTGTGAGAGTGTTGCTAAACTGAGATAGTATTACTAAACTGAGAGGATATAACTAAACTGAGAGAGTATTACTAAACTGAGAGAATATTACTAAACTGAGAGAGTATTACTAAACTGAGGGAGTATTACTAAACCGAGAGAGTATTACTAAACTGAGAGAATATTACTAAACTGAGAGAGTATTACTAAACTGAGAGAGCTGAGAGAATATTACTAAACTGAGAGAATATTACTAAACTGAGAGAGTATTACTAAACTGAGGGAGTATTACTAAACCGAGAGAGTATTACTAACCTGAGAGAGTGTTACTAAACTGAGAGAATATTACTCAACTGAGAGAATATTACTAAACTGAGAGAGCTGAGAGAATATTACTAAACTGAGAGAGTATTACTAAACTGAGAGAATATTACTAAACCGAGAGAGTATTACTAAACTGAGAGAGTATTACTAAACTGAGAGAATATTACTAAACTGAGAGAATATTACTAAACTGAGAGAATATTACTAAACTGAGAGAGCTGAGAGAATATTACTAAACTGAGAGAGTATTACTAAACTGAGAGAATATTACTAAACCGAGAGAGCTGAGAGAGTATTATAAGAATGAGAGAATATTACTAAACTGAGAGAGTATTACTAAACTGAGAGAGTATTACTAAACTGAGAGAGCTGAGAGAGTATTATAAGAATGAGAGAGTATTACTAAACTGAGAGAGTTTTACTAAACTGAGAAAGTACTACTAACCCGAGAGAGTATTACTAAACTGAGAGAGTATTACTAAACTGAGAGAATATTACTAAACTGAGAGAATATTGCTAAACTGAGAGAGTATTACTAAACTGAGAGAGTATTACTAAACTGAGAGAATATTACTAAACTGAGAGAATATTACTAAACTGAGAGAGTATTACTAAACTGAGAGAGCTGAGAGAGTATTACTAAACTGAGAGAATATTACTAAACTGAGAGAATATTACTAAACTGAGAGAGTATAACTAAACTGAGAGAGTGTTACTAAACTGAGAGAGTGTTACTAGACTGAGAGAGTATTACTAAACTGAGAGAGTGTTACTAAACTGAGAGAGTATTACTAAACTGAGAGAGCTGAGAGAGTATTACAAGACTGAGAGAGTATTACTAAACTGAGAGAATATTACTAAACCGAGAGCGTATTACTAAACTGAGAGAGTATTACTAAACTGAGAGAATATGACTAAACTGAGAGAGTATTACTAAACTGAGAGAGCTGAGAGAATATTACTAAACTGAGCGAATATTACTACACTGAGAGAGTATTACTAAACTGAGGGAGTATTACTAAACCGAGAGAGTATTACTAAACTGAGAGAATATTACTAAACTGAGAGAGCTGAGAGAATATTACTAAACTGAGAGAATATTACTAAACTGAGAGAGTATTACTAAACTGGGGGAGTATTACTAAACCGAGAAAGTATTACTAACCTGATAGAGTATTACTAAACTGAGAGAATATTACTAAACTGTGAGAGTATTACTAAACTGAGAGAGTGTTACTAGACTGAGAGAGTATTACTAAACTGAGAGAGTGTTACTAAACTGAGAGAGTATTACTAAACTGAGAGAGCTGAGAGAGTATTACAAGACTGAGAGAGTATTACTAAACTGAGAGAGCATTACTAAACTGGGTGAGTATTACTAAACCGAGAGAGTATTACTAACCTGAGAGAGTATTACTAAACTGAGAAAATATTACTAAACTGTGAGAGTGTTGCTAAACTGAGATAGTATTACTAAACTGAGAGGATATAACTAAACTGAGAGAGTATTACTAAACTGAGAGAATATTACTAAACTGAGAGAGTATTACTAAACTGAGGGAGTATTACTAAACCGAGAGAGTATTACTAAACTGAGAGAATATTACTAAACTGAGAGAGTATTACTAAACTGAGAGAGCTGAGAGAATATTACTAAACTGAGAGAATATTACTAAACTGAGAGAGTATTACTAAACTGAGGGAGTATTACTAAACCGAGAGAGTATTACTAACCTGAGAGAGTATTACTAAACTGAGAGAATATTACTAAACTGTGACAGTATTACTAAACTGAGAGAGTATTACTAACCCGAGAGAGTATTACTAAACTGAGAGAGTATTACTAAACTGAGAAAGTGTTACTAGACTGAGATAGTATTACTCAACTGAGAGAGTATTACTAAACTGAGAGAGTATTACTAAACGGTGAGAGTATTACTAAACTGAGAGAGTATTACTAACCCGAGAGAGTATTACTAAACTGAGAGAGTATTACTAAACTGAGAGAGTGTTACTAGACTGAGATAGTATTACTCAACTGAGAGAGTGTTACTAAACTGAGAGAATATTACTCAACGGAGAGATTATTACTAAACTGAGAGAGTATTACTAAACTGAGAGAGTGTTGCTAGACTGAGATAGTATTACTAAACTGAGAGAGTATTACTAAACTGAGAGAGTATTACTAAACTGTGAGAATATTACTCAACTGAGAGATTATTACTCACCTGAGAGAGTATTACTAAACTGATAGAATATTACTAAACTGAGAGAGCTGAGAGAGTATTACCAAACTGAGAGAATATTACTAAACTGAGAGAATATTACTAAACTGAGAGAATATTACTAAACTGAGAGAGCTGAGAGAATATTACTAAACTGAGAGAGTATTACTAAACTGAGAGAATATTACTAAACCGAGAGAGTATTACTAAACTGAGAGAGTATTACTAAACTGAGAGAGTGTTACTAAACTGAGAGAATATTACTCAACTGAGAGAGTATTACTAAACTGATAGAATATTACTAAACTGAGAGAGCTGAGAGAGTATTACCAAACTGAGAGAATATTACTAAACTGAGAGAATATTACTAAACTGAGAGAATATTACTAAACTGAGAGAGCTGAGAGAATATTACTAAACTGAGAGAGTATTACTAAACTGAGAGAATATTACTAAACCGAGAGAGTATTACTAAACTGAGAGAGTATTACTAAACTGAGAGAATATGACTAAACTGAGAGAGTATTACTAAACTGAGAGAGCTGAGAGAATATTACTAAACTGAGCGAATATTACTACACTGAGAGAGTATTACTAAACTGAGGGAGTATTACTAAACTGTGAGAGTATTACTAAACTGAGAGAGTATTACTAACCCGAGAGAGTATTACTAAACTGAGAGAGTATTACTAAACTGAGAGAGTGTTACTAAACTGAGAGAGTGTTACTAGACTGAGAGAGTATTACTAAACTGAGAGAGTGTTACTAAACTGAGAGAGTATTACTAAACTGAGAGAGCTGAGAGAGTATTACAAGACTGAGAGAGTATTACTAAACTGAGAGAGCATTACTAAACTGGGTGAGTATTACTAAACCGAGAGAGTATTACTAACCTGAGAGAGTATTACTAAACTGAGAGAATATTACTAAACTGTGAGAGTGTTGCTAAACTGAGATAGTATTACTAAACTGAGAGGATATAACTAAACTGAGAGAGTATTACTAAACTGAGAGAATATTACTAAACTGAGAGAGTATTACTAAACTGAGGGAGTATTACTAAACCGAGAGAGTATTACTAAACTGAGAGAATATTACTAAACTGAGAGAGTATTACTAAACTGAGAGAGCTGAGAGAATATTACTAAACTGAGAGAATATTACTAAACTGAGAGAGTATTACTAAACTGAGGGAGTATTACTAAACCGAGAGAGTATTACTAACCTGAGAGAGTATTACTAAACTGAGAGAATATTACTAAACTGTGACAGTATTACTAAACTGAGAGAGTATTACTAACCCGAGAGAGTATTACTAAACTGAGAGAGTATTACTAAACTGAGAAAGTGTTACTAGACTGAGATAGTATTACTCAACTGAGAGAGTATTACTAAACTGAGAGAGTATTACTAAACGGTGAGAGTATTACTAAACTGAGAGAGTATTACTAACCCGAGAGAGTATTACTAAACTGAGAGAGTATTACTAAACTGAGAGAGTGTTACTAGACTGAGATAGTATTACTCAACTGAGAGAGTGTTACTAAACTGAGAGAATATTACTCAACGGAGAGATTATTACTAAACTGAGAGAGTATTACTAAACTGAGAGAGTGTTGCTAGACTGAGATAGTATTACTAAACTGAGAGAGTATTACTAAACTGAGAGAGTATTACTAAACTGTGAGAATATTACTCAACTGAGAGATTATTACTCTATGGAGAGATTATTTCTCAACTGAGAGAGTATTACTAAACTGAGAGAGTATTACTAAACTGAGAGAGTGTTACTAAACTGAGAGAATATTACTCAACTGAGAGAGTATTACTAAACTGATAGAATATTATTAAACTGAGAGAGCTGAGAGAGTATTACCAAACTGAGAGAATATTACTAAACTGAGAGAATATTACTAAACTGAGAGAATATTACAAAACTGAGAGAGCTGAGAGAATATTACTAAACTGAGAGAGTATTACTAAACTGAGAGAATATTACTAAACCGAGAGAGCTGAGAGAGTATTATAAGAATGAGAGAATATTACTAAACTGAGAGAGTATTACTAAACTGAGAGAGTATTACTAAACTGAGAGAGCTGAGAGAGTATTATAAGAATGAGAGAGTATTACTAAACTGAGAGAGTTTTACTAAACTGAGAAAGTACTACTAACCCGAGAGAGTATTACTAAACTGAGAGAGTATTACTAAACTGAGAGAGTATTACTAAACTGAGAGAATATTACTAAACTGAGAGAGATGAGAGAATATTGCTAAACTGAGAGAGTATTACTAGAATGAGAGAGTATTACTAAACTGAGAGAATATTACTAAACTGAGAGAATATTACTAAACTGAGAGAGTATAACTAAACTGAGAGAGCTGAGAGAGTATTACTAAACTGAGAGAATATTACTAAACTGAGAGAATATTACTAAACTGAGAGAGTATAACTAAACTGAGAGAGCTGAGAGAATATTACTAAACTGAGAGAATATTACTAAACTGAGAGAGTATTACTAAACTGAGAGAGTGTTACTAAACTGAGAGAGTGTTACTAGACTGAGAGAGTATTACTAAACTGAGAGAGTGTTACTAAACTGAGAGAGTATTACTAAACTGAGAGAGCTGAGAGAGTATTACAAGACTGAGAGAGTATTACTAAACTGAGAGAATATTACTAAACCGAGAGAGTATTACTAAACTGAGAGAGTATTACTAAACTGAGAGAATATGACTAAACTGAGAGAGTATTACTAAACTGAGAGAGCTGAGAGAATATTACTAAACTGAGCGAATATTACTACACTGAGAGAGTATTACTAAACTGAGGGAGTATTACTAAACCGAGAGAGTATTACTAAACTGAGAGAATATTACTAAACTGTGAGAGTATTACTAAACTGAGAGAGTATTACTAACCCGAGAGAGTATTACTAAACTGAGAGAGTATTACTAAACTGAGAGAGTGTTACTAAACTGAGAGAGTGTTACTAGACTGAGAGAGTATTACTAAACTGAGAGAGTGTTACTAAACTGAGAGAGTATTACTAAACTGAGAGAGCTGAGAGAGTATTACAAGACTGAGAGAGTATTACTAAACTGAGAGAGCATTACTAAACTGGGTGAGTATTACTAAACCGAGAGAGTATTACTAACCTGAGAGAGTATTACTAAACTGAGAAAATATTACTAAACTGTGAGAGTGTTGCTAAACTGAGATAGTATTACTAAACTGAGAGGATATAACTAAACTGAGAGAGTATTACTAAACTGAGAGAATATTACTAAACTGAGAGAGTATTACTAAACTGAGGGAGTATTACTAAACCGAGAGAGTATTACTAAACTGAGAGAATATTACTAAACTGAGAGAGTATTACTAAACTGAGAGAGCTGAGAGAATATTACTAAACTGAGAGAATATTACTAAACTGAGAGAGTATTACTAAACTGAGGGAGTATTACTAAACCGAGAGAGTATTACTAACCTGAGAGAGTATTACTAAACTGAGAGAATATTACTAAACTGTGACAGTATTACTAAACTGAGAGAGTATTACTAACCCGAGAGAGTATTACTAAACTGAGAGAGTATTACTAAACTGAGAAAGTGTTACTAGACTGAGATAGTATTACTCAACTGAGAGAGTATTACTAAACTGAGAGAGTATTACTAAACGGTGAGAGTATTACTAAACTGAGAGAGTATTACTAACCCGAGAGAGTATTACTAAACTGAGAGAGTATTACTAAACTGAGAGAGTGTTACTAGACTGAGATAGTATTACTCAACTGAGAGAGTGTTACTAAACTGAGAGAATATTACTCAACGGAGAGATTATTACTAAACTGAGAGAGTATTACTAAACTGAGAGAGTGTTGCTAGACTGAGATAGTATTACTAAACTGAGAGAGTATTACTAAACTGAGAGAGTATTACTAAACTGTGAGAATATTACTCAACTGAGAGATTATTACTCAACTGAGAGAGTATTACTAAACTGATAGAATATTACTAAACTGAGAGAGCTGAGAGAGTATTACCAAACTGAGAGAATATTACTAAACTGAGAGAATATTACTAAACTGAGAGAATATTACTAAACTGAGAGAGCTGAGAGAATATTACTAAACTGAGAGAGTATTACTAAACTGAGAGAATATTACTAAACCGAGAGAGTATTACTAAACTGAGAGAGTATTACTAAACTGAGAGAGTGTTACTAAACTGAGAGAATATTACTCAACTGAGAGAGTATTACTAAACTGATAGAATATTACTAAACTGAGAGAGCTGAGAGAGTATTACCAAACTGAGAGAATATTACTAAACTGAGAGAATATTACTAAACTGAGAGAATATTACTAAACTGAGAGAGCTGAGAGAATATTACTAAACTGAGAGAGTATTACTAAACTGAGAGAATATTACTAAACCGAGAGAGTATTACTAAACTGAGAGAGTATTACTAAACTGAGAGAATATGACTAAACTGAGAGAGTATTACTAAACTGAGAGAGCTGAGAGAATATTACTAAACTGAGCGAATATTACTACACTGAGAGAGTATTACTAAACTGAGGGAGTATTACTAAACTGTGAGAGTATTACTAAACTGAGAGAGTATTACTAACCCGAGAGAGTATTACTAAACTGAGAGAGTATTACTAAACTGAGAGAGTGTTACTAAACTGAGAGAGTGTTACTAGACTGAGAGAGTATTACTAAACTGAGAGAGTGTTACTAAACTGAGAGAGTATTACTAAACTGAGAGAGCTGAGAGAGTATTACAAGACTGAGAGAGTATTACTAAACTGAGAGAGCATTACTAAACTGGGTGAGTATTACTAAACCGAGAGAGTATTACTAACCTGAGAGAGTATTACTAAACTGAGAGAATATTACTAAACTGTGAGAGTGTTGCTAAACTGAGATAGTATTACTAAACTGAGAGGATATAACTAAACTGAGAGAGTATTACTAAACTGAGAGAATATTACTAAACTGAGAGAGTATTACTAAACTGAGGGAGTATTACTAAACCGAGAGAGTATTACTAAACTGAGAGAATATTACTAAACTGAGAGAGTATTACTAAACTGAGAGAGCTGAGAGAATATTACTAAACTGAGAGAATATTACTAAACTGAGAGAGTATTACTAAACTGAGGGAGTATTACTAAACCGAGAGAGTATTACTAACCTGAGAGAGTATTACTAAACTGAGAGAATATTACTAAACTGTGACAGTATTACTAAACTGAGAGAGTATTACTAACCCGAGAGAGTATTACTAAACTGAGAGAGTATTACTAAACTGAGAAAGTGTTACTAGACTGAGATAGTATTACTCAACTGAGAGAGTATTACTAAACTGAGAGAGTATTACTAAACGGTGAGAGTATTACTAAACTGAGAGAGTATTACTAACCCGAGAGAGTATTACTAAACTGAGAGAGTATTACTAAACTGAGAGAGTGTTACTAGACTGAGATAGTATTACTCAACTGAGAGAGTGTTACTAAACTGAGAGAATATTACTCAACGGAGAGATTATTACTAAACTGAGAGAGTATTACTAAACTGAGAGAGTGTTGCTAGACTGAGATAGTATTACTAAACTGAGAGAGTATTACTAAACTGAGAGAGTATTACTAAACTGTGAGAATATTACTCAACTGAGAGATTATTACTCTATGGAGAGATTATTTCTCAACTGAGAGAGTATTACTAAACTGAGAGAGTATTACTAAACTGAGAGAGTGTTACTAAACTGAGAGAATATTACTCAACTGAGAGAGTATTACTAAACTGATAGAATATTATTAAACTGAGAGAGCTGAGAGAGTATTACCAAACTGAGAGAATATTACTAAACTGAGAGAATATTACTAAACTGAGAGAATATTACTAAACTGAGAGAGCTGAGAGAATATTACTAAACTGAGAGAGTATTACTAAACTGAGAGAATATTACTAAACCGAGAGAGCTGAGAGAGTATTATAAGAATGAGAGAATATTACTAAACTGAGAGAGTATTACTAAACTGAGAGAGTATTACTAAACTGAGAGAGCTGAGAGAGTATTATAAGAATGAGAGAGTATTACTAAACTGAGAGAGTTTTACTAAACTGAGAAAGTACTACTAACCCGAGAGAGTATTACTAAACTGAGAGAGTATTACTAAACTGAGAGAGTATTACTAAACTGAGAGAATATTACTAAACTGAGAGAGATGAGAGAATATTGCTAAACTGAGACAGTATTACTAGAATGAGAGAGTATTACTAAACTGAGAGAATATTACTAAACTGAGAGAATATTACTAAACTGAGAGAGTATAACTAAACTGAGAGAGCTGAGAGAGTATTACTAAACTGAGAGAGTATAACTAAACTGAGAGAGCTGAGAGAATATTACTAAACTGAGAGAATATTACTAAACTGAGAGAGTATTACTAAACTGAGAGAGTGTTACTAAACTGAGAGAGTGTTACTAGACTGAGAGAGTATTACTAAACTGAGAGAGTGTTACTAAACTGAGAGAGTATTACTAAACTGAGAGAGCTGAGAGAGTATTACAAGACTGAGAGAGTATTACTAAACTGAGAGAATATTACTAAACCGAGAGAGTATTACTAAACTGAGAGAGTATTACTAAACTGAGAGAATATGACTAAACTGAGAGAGTATTAGAGAAACTTACTAAACTGAGAGAGTATTACTAAACTGAGAGAATATTACTAAACTGAGAGAGTATTACTAAACTGAGGGAGTATTACTAAACCGAGAGAGTATTACTAAACTGAGAGAATATTACTAAACTGAGAGAGCTGAGAGAATATTACTAAACTGAGAGAATATTACTAAACTGAGAGAGTATTACTAAACTGGGGGAGTATTACTAAACCGAGAAAGTATTACTAACCTGATAGAGTATTACTAAACTGAGAGAATATTACTAAACTGTGAGAGTATTACTAAACTGAGAGAGTATTACTAACCCGAGAGAGTATTACTAAACTGAGAGAGTATTACTAAACTGAGAGAGTGTTACTAAACTGAGAGAGTGTTACTAGACTGAGAGAGTATTACTAAACTGAGAGAGTGTTACTAAACTGAGAGAGTATTACTAAACTGAGAGAGCTGAGAGAGTATTACAAGACTGAGAGAGTATTACTAAACTGAGAGAGCATTACTAAACTGGGTGAGTATTACTAAACCGAGAGAGTATTACTAACCTGAGAGAGTATTACTAAACTGAGAGAATATTACTAAACTGTGAGAGTGTTGCTAAACTGAGATAGTATTACTAAACTGAGAGGATATAACTAAACTGAGAGAGTATTACTAAACTGAGAGAATATTACTAAACTGAGAGAGTATTACTAAACTGAGGGAGTATTACTAAACCGAGAGAGTATTACTAAACTGAGAGAATATTACTAAACTGAGAGAGTATTACTAAACTGAGAGAGCTGAGAGAATATTACTAAACTGAGAGAATATTACTAAACTGAGAGAGTATTACTAAACTGAGGGAGTATTACTAAACCGAGAGAGTATTACTAACCTGAGAGAGTATTACTAAACTGAGAGAATATTACTAAACTGTGACAGTATTACTAAACTGAGAGAGTATTACTAACCCGAGAGAGTATTACTAAACTGAGAGAGTATTACTAAACTGAGAAAGTGTTACTAGACTGAGATAGTATTACTCAACTGAGAGAGTATTACTAAACTGAGAGAGTATTACTAAACGGTGAGAGTATTACTAAACTGAGAGAGTATTACTAACCCGAGAGAGTATTACTAAACTGAGAGAGTATTACTAAACTGAGAGAGTGTTACTAGACTGAGATAGTATTACTCAACTGAGAGAGTGTTACTAAACTGAGAGAATATTACTCAACGGAGAGATTATTACTAAACTGAGAGAGTATTACTAAACTGAGAGAGTGTTGCTAGACTGAGATAGTATTACTAAACTGAGAGAGTATTACTAAACTGAGAGAGTATTACTAAACTGTGAGAATATTACTCAACTGAGAGATTATTACTCTATGGAGAGATTATTTCTCAACTGAGAGAGTATTACTAAACTGAGAGAGTATTACTAAACTGAGAGAGTGTTACTAAACTGAGAGAATATTACTCAACTGAGAGAGTATTACTAAACTGATAGAATATTACTAAACTGAGAGAGCTGAGAGAGTATTACCAAACTGAGAGAATATTACTAAACTGAGAGAATATTACTAAACTGAGAGAATATTACTAAACTGAGAGAGCTGAGAGAATATTACTAAACTGAGAGAGTATTACTAAACTGAGAGAATATTACTAAACCGAGAGAGTATTACTAAACTGAGAGAGTATTACTAAACTGAGAGAATATTACTAAACTGAGAGAATATTACTAAACTGAGAGAATATTACTAAACTGAGAGAGCTGAGAGAATATTACTAAACTGAGAGAGTATTACTAAACTGAGAGAATATTACTAAACCGAGAGAGCTGAGAGAGTATTATAAGAATGAGAGAATATTACTAAACTGAGAGAGTATTACTAAACTGAGAGAGTATTACTAAACTGAGAGAGCTGAGAGAGTATTATAAGAATGAGAGAGTATTACTAAACTGAGAGAGTTTTACTAAACTGAGAAAGTACTACTAACCCGAGAGAGTATTACTAAACTGAGAGAGTATTACTAAACTGAGAGAATATTACTAAACTGAGAGAGATGAAAGAATATTGCTAAACTGAGAGAGTATTACTAGAATGAGAGAGTATTACTAAACTGAGAGAATATTACTAAACTGAGAGAATATTACTAAACTGAGAGAGTATAACTAAACTGAGAGAGCTGAGAGAGTATTACTAAACTGAGAGAATATTACTAAACTGAGAGAATATTACTAAACTGAGAGAGTATAACCAAACTGAGAGAGCTGAGAGAATATTACTAAACTGAGAGAATATTACTAAACTGAGAGAGTATTACTAAACTGAGAGAGTGTTACTAAACTGAGAGAGTGTTACTAGACTGAGAGAGTATTACTAAACTGAGAGAGTGTTACTAAACTGAGAGAGTATTACTAAACTGAGAGAGCTGAGAGAGTATTACAAGACTGAGAGAGTATTACTAAACTGAGAGAATATTACTAAACCGAGAGCGTATTACTAAACTGAGAGAGTATTACTAAACTGAGAGAATATGACTAAACTGAGAGAGTATTACTAAACTGAGAGAGCTGAGAGAATATTACTAAACTGAGCGAATATTACTACACTGAGAGAGTATTACTAAACTGAGGGAGTATTACTAAACCGAGAGAGTATTACTAAACTGAGAGAATATTACTAAACTGAGAGAGTGTTACTGACTGAGAATATTACTAAACTGAGAGAATATTACTAAACTGAGAGAGTATTACTAAACTGGGGGAGTATTACTAAACCGAGAAAGTATTACTAACCTGATAGAGTATTACTAAACTGAGAGAATATTACTAAACTGTGAGAGTATTACTAAACTGAGAGAGTATTACTAACCCGAGAGAGTATTACTAAACTGAGAGAGTATTACTAAACTGAGAGAGTGTTACTAAACTGAGAGAGTGTTACTAGACTGAGAGAGTATTACTAAACTGAGAGAGTGTTACTAAACTGAGAGAGTATTACTAAACTGAGAGAGCTGAGAGAGTATTACAAGACTGAGAGAGTATTACTAAACTGAGAAAGCATTACTAAACTGGGTGAGTATTACTAAACCGAGAGAGTATTACTAACCTGAGAGAGTATTACTAAACTGAGAGAATATTACTAAACTGTGAGAGTGTTGCTAAACTGAGATAGTATTACTAAACTGAGAGGATATAACTAAACTGAGAGAGTATTACTAAACTGAGAGAATATTACTAAACTGAGAGAGTATTACTAAACTGAGGGAGTATTACTAAACCGAGAGAGTATTACTAAACTGAGAGAATATTACTAAACTGAGAGAGTATTACTAAACTGAGAGAGCTGAGAGAATATTACTAAACTGAGAGAATATTACTAAACTGAGAGAGTATTACTAAACTGAGGGAGTATTACTAAACCGAGAGAGTATTACTAACCTGAGAGAGTATTACTAAACTGAGAGAATATTACTAAACTGTGACAGTATTACTAAACTGAGAGAGTATTACTAACCCGAGAGAGTATTACTAAACTGAGAGAGTATTACTAAACTGAGAAAGTGTTACTAGACTGAGATAGTATTACTCAACTGAGAGAGTATTACTAAACTGAGAGAGTATTACTAAACGGTGAGAGTATTACTAAACTGAGAGAGTATTACTAACCCGAGAGAGTATTACTAAACTGAGAGAGTATTACTAAACTGAGAGAGTGTTACTAGACTGAGATAGTATTACTCAACTGAGAGAGTGTTACTAAACTGAGAGAATATTACTCAACGGAGAGATTATTACTAAACTGAGAGAGTATTACTAAACTGTGTTGCTAGACTGAGATAGTATTACTAAACTGAGAGAGTATTACTAAACTGAGAGAGTATTACTAAACTGTGAGAATATTACTCAACTGAGAGATTATTACTCAACTGAGAGAGTATTACTAAACTGATAGAATATTACTAAACTGAGAGAGCTGAGAGAGTATTACCAAACTGAGAGAATATTACTAAACTGAGAGAATATTACTAAACTGAGAGAATATTACTAAACTGAGAGAGCTGAGAGAATATTACTAAACTGAGAGAGTATTACTAAACTGAGAGAATATTACTAAACCGAGAGAGTATTACTAAACTGAGAGAGTATTACTAAACTGAGAGAGTGTTACTAAACTGAGAGAATATTACTCAACTGAGAGAGTATTACTAAACTGATAGAATATTACTAAACTGAGAGAGCTGAGAGAGTATTACCAAACTGAGAGAATATTACTAAACTGAGAGAATATTACTAAACTGAGAGAATATTACTAAACTGAGAGAGCTGAGAGAATATTACTAAACTGAGAGAGTATTACTAAACTGAGAGAATATTACTAAACCGAGAGAGTATTACTAAACTGAGAGAGTATTACTAAACTGAGAGAATATGACTAAACTGAGAGAGTATTACTAAACTGAGAGAGCTGAGAGAATATTACTAAACTGAGCGAATATTACTACACTGAGAGAGTATTACTAAACTGAGGGAGTATTACTAAACCGAGAGAGTATTACTAAACTGAGAGAATATTACTAAACTGAGAGAGCTGAGAGAATATTACTAAACTGAGAGAATATTACTAAACTGAGAGAGTATTACTAAACTGGGGGAGTATTACTAAACCGAGAAAGTATTACTAACCTGATAGAGTATTACTAAACTGAGAGAATATTACTAAACTGTGAGAGTATTACTAAACTGAGAGAGTATTACTAACCCGAGAGAGTTTTACTAAACTGAGAGAGTATTACTAAACTGAGAGAGTGTTACTAAACTGAGAGAGTGTTACTAGACTGAGAGAGTATTACTAAACTGAGAGAGTGTTACTAAACTGAGAGAGTATTACTAAACTGAGAGAGCATTACTAAACTGGGTGAGTATTACTAAACCGAGAGAGTATTACTAACCTGAGAGAGTATTACTAAACTGAGAGAGTGTTACTAGACTGAGATAGTATTACTCAACTGAGAGAGTGTTACTAAACTGAGAGAATATTACTCAACGGAGAGATTATTACTAAACTGAGAGAGTATTACTAAACTGAGAGAGTGTTGCTAGACTGAGATAGTATTACTAAACTGAGAGAGTATTACTAAACTGAGAGAGTATTACTAAACTGTGAGAATATTACTCAACTGAGAGATTATTACTCTATGGAGAGATTATTTCTCAACTGAGAGAGTATTACTAAACTGAGAGAGTATTACTAAACTGAGAGAGTGTTACTAAACTGAGAGAATATTACTCAACTGTGAGAGTATTACTAAACTGATAGAATATTACTAAACTGAGAGAGCTGAGAGAGTATTACCAAACTGAGAGAATATTACTAAACTGAGAGAATATTACTAAACTGAGAGAATATTACTAAACTGAGAGAGCTGAGAGAATATTACTAAACTGAGAGAGTATTACTAAACTGAGAGAATATTACTAAACCGAGAGAGTATTACTAAACTGAGAGAGTATTACTAAACTGAGAGAATATGACTAAACTGAGAGAGTATTACTAAACTGAGAGAGCTGAGAGAATATTACTAAACTGAGCGAATATTACTACACTGAGAGAGTATTACTAAACTGAGGGAGTATTACTAAACCGAGAGAGTATTACTAAACTGAGAGAATATTACTAAACTGAGAGAGCTGAGAGAATATTACTAAACTGAGAGAATATTACTAAACTGAGAGAGTATTACTAAACTGGGGGAGTATTACTAAACCGAGAAAGTATTACTAACCTGATAGAGTATTACTAAACTGAGAGAATATTACTAAACTGTGAGAGTATTACTAAACTGAGAGAGTATTACTAACCCGAGAGAGTATTACTAAACTGAGAGAGTATTACTAAACTGAGAGAGTGTTACTAAACTGAGAGAGTGTTACTAGACTGAGAGAGTATTACTAAACTGAGAGAGTGTTACTAAACTGAGAGAGTATTACTAAACTGAGAGAGCTGAGAGAGTATTACAAGACTGAGAGAGTATTACTAAACTGAGAGAGCATTACTAAACTGGGTGAGTATTACTAAACCGAGAGAGTATTACTAACCTGAGAGAGTATTACTAAACTGAGAGAATATTACTAAACTGTGAGAGTGTTGCTAAACTGAGATAGTATTACTAAACTGAGAGGATATAACTAAACTGAGAGAGTATTACTAAACTGAGAGAATATTACTAAACTGAGAGAGTATTACTAAACTGAGGGAGTATTACTAAACCGAGAGAGTATTACTAAACTGAGAGAATATTACTAAACTGAGAGAGTATTACTAAACTGAGAGAGCTGAGAGAATATTACTAAACTGAGAGAATATTACTAAACTGAGAGAGTATTACTAAACTGAGGGAGTATTACTAAACCGAGAGAGTATTACTAACCTGAGAGAGTATTACTAAACTGAGAGAATATTACTAAACTGTGACAGTATTACTAAACTGAGAGAGTATTACTAACCCGAGAGAGTATTACTAAACTGAGAGAGTATTACTAAACTGAGAAAGTGTTACTAGACTGAGATAGTATTACTCAACTGAGAGAGTATTACTAAACTGAGAGAGTATTACTAAACGGTGAGAGTATTACTAAACTGAGAGAGTATTACTAACCCGAGAGAGTATTACTAAACTGAGAGAGTATTACTAAACTGAGAGAGTGTTCCTAGACTGAGATAGTATTACTCAACTGAGAGAGTGTTACTAAACTGAGAGAATATTACTCAACGGAGAGATTATTACTAAACTGAGAGAGTATTACTAAACTGAGAGAGTGTTGCTAGACTGAGATAGTATTACTAAACTGAGAGAGTATTACTAAACTGAGAGAGTATTACTAAACTGTGAGAATATTACTCAACTGAGAGATTATTACTCTATGGAGAGATTATTTCTCAACTGAGAGAGTATTACTAAACTGAGAGAGTATTACTAAACTGAGAGAGTGTTACTAAACTGAGAGAATATTACTCAACTGAGAGAGTATTACTAAACTGATAGAATATTACTAAACTGAGAGAGCTGAGAGAGTATTACCAAACTGAGAGAATATTACTAAACTGAGAGAATATTACTAAACTGAGAGAATATTACTAAACTGAGAGAGCTGAGAGAATATTACTAAACTGAGAGAGTATTACTAAACTGAGAGAATATTACTAAACCGAGAGAGTATTACTAAACTGAGAGAGTATTACTAAACTGAGAGAATATGACTAAACTGAGAGAGTATTACTAAACTGAGAGAGCTGAGAGAATATTACTAAACTGAGCGAATATTACTACACTGAGAGAGTATTACTAAACTGAGGGAGTATTACTAAACCGAGAGAGTATTACTAAACTGAGAGAATATAACTAAACTGAGAGAGCTGAGAGAATATTACTAAACTGAGAGAATATTACTAAACTGAGAGAGTATTACTAAACTGGGGGAGTATTACTAAATCGAGAGAGTATTACTAACCTGAGAGAGTATTACTATACTGAGAGAATATTACTAAACTGAGAGAGTATTACTAAACTGAGAGAGTATTACTAACCCGAGAGAGTATTACTAAACTGAGAGAGTATTACTAAACTGAGAGAGTGTTACTAAACTGAGAGAGTGTTACTAGACTGAGAGAGTATTACTAAACTGAGAGAGTGTTACTAAACTGAGAGAGTATTACTAAACTGAGAGAGCTGAGAGAGTATTACAAGACTGAGAGAGTATTACTAAACTGAGAGAGTATTACTAAACTGGGTGAGTATTACTAAACCGAGAGAGTATTACTAACCTGAGAGAGTATTACTAAACTGAGAGAATATTACTAAACTGTGAGAGTATTACTAAACTGAGAGAGTATTACTAACCCGAGAGAGTATTACTAAACTGAGAGAGTATTACTAAACTGAGAGAGTGGTACTAGACTGAGATAGTATTACTCAACTGAGAGAGTATTACTAAACTGAGAGAGTGTTACTAGACTGAGAGAGTATTACTAAACTTAGAGAATATTACTAAACTGAGAGAGTATTACTAAACTGAGAGAAATTAGAGAATATTACTAAACTGAGAGAATATTACTAAACTGAGAGAGTATTACTAAACTGAGGGAGTATTACTAAACCGAGAGAGTATTACTAACCTGAGAGAGTATTACTAAACTGAGAGAATATTACTAAACTGTGAGAGTATTACTAAACTGAGAGAGTATTACTAAACTTAGAGAATTTTACTAAACTGAGAGAGTATTACTAAACTGAGAGAAATTAGAGAATATTACTAAACTGAGAGAATATTACTAAACTGAGAGAGTATTACTAAACTGAGGGAGTATTACTAAACTGAGAGAGTGTTGCTAGACTGAGATAGTATTACTAAACTGAGAGGATATAACTAAACTGAGAGAGTATTACTAAACTGAGAGAATATTACTAAACTGAGAGAGTATTACTAAACTGAGGGAGTATTACTAAACTGAGAGAGTATTACTAAACTGAGAGAGTGTTGCTAGACTGAGATAGTATTACTAAACTGAGAGGATATAACTAAACTGAGAGAGTATTACTAAACTGAGAGAATATTACTAAACTGAGAGAGTATTACTAAACTGAGGGAGTATTACTAAACCGAGAGAGTATTACTAAACTGAGAGAATATTACTAAACTGAGAGAGTATTTGTAAACTGAGAGAGCTGAGAGAATATTACTAAACTGAGAGAATATTACTAAACTGAGGGAGTATTACTAAACCGAGAGAGTATTACTAACCTGAGAGAGTATTACTAAACTGAGAGAATATTACTAAACTGTGAGAGTATTACTAAACTGAGAGAGTATTACTAACCCGAGAGAGTATTACTAAACTGAGAGAGTATTACTAAACTGAGAGAGTGTTACTAGACTGAGATAGTATTACTCAACTGAGAGAGTGTTACTAAACTGAGAGAATATTACTAAACGGTGAGAGTATTACTCAACTGAGAGAGTATTACTAACCCGAGAGAGTATTACTAAACTGAGAGAATATTACTAAACTGTGAGAGTATTACTAAACTGAGAAAGTGTTACTAGACTGAGATAGTATTACTCAACTGAGAGAATATTACTAAACTGAGAGAGTATAACTAAACTGAGAGAGCTGAGAGAATATTACTAAACTGAGAGAATATTCCTAAACTGAGAGAGTATTACTAAACTGAGAGAGTGTTACTAAACTGAGAGAGTGTTACTAGACTGAGAGAGTATTACTAAACTGAGAGAGTGTTACTAAACTGAGAGAGTATTACTAAACTGAGAGAGCTGAGAGAGTATTATAAGAATGAGAGAGTATTACTAAACTGAGAGAGTTTTACTAAACTGAGAAAGTACTACTAACCCGAGAGAGTATTACTAAACTGAGAGAGTATTACTAAACTGAGAGAATATTACTAAACTGAGAGAGATGAGAGAATATTGCTAAACTGAGAGAGTATTACTAAACTGAGAGAGTGTTACTAAACTGAGAGAGTGTTACTAAACTGAGAGAAAATTACTCAACGGAGAGATTATTACTCAACTGAGAGAGTATTACTAAACTGAGAGAGTATTACTAAACTGAGAGAGTGTTGCTAGACTGAGATAGTATTACTAAACTGAGAGGATATAACTAAACTGAGAGAGTATTACTAAACTGAGGGAGTATTACTAAACCGAGAGAGTATTACTAAACTGAGAGAATATTACTAAACTGAGAGAGTATTACTAAACTGAGAGAGCTGAGAGAATATTACTAAACTGAGAGAATATTACTAAACTGAGAGAGTATTACTAAACTGAGGGAGTATTACTAAACCGAGAGAGTATTACTAACCTGAGAGAGTATTACTAAACTGAGAGAATATTACTAAACTGTGAGAGTATTACTAAACTGAGACAGTATTACTAACCCGAGAGAGTATTACTAAACTGAGAGAGTATTACTAAACTGAGAGAGTGTTACTAGACTGAGATAGTATTACTCAACTGAGAGAGTATTACTAAACTGAGAGAGTATTACTAACCCGAGAGAGTATTACTAAACTGAGAGAGTATTACTAAACTGAGAGAGTGTTACTAGACTGAGATAGTATTACTCAACTGAGAGAGTATTACTAAACTGAGAGAGTGTTACTAGAATGAGAGAGTATTACTAAACTGAGAGAATATTACTAAACTGAGAGAATATTACTAAACTGAGAGAGTATAACTAAACTGAGAGAGCTGAGAGAATATTACTAAACTGAGAGAATATTACTAAACTGAGAGAGTATTACTAAACTGAGAGAGTGTTACTAAACTGAGAGAGTGTTACTAGACTGAGAGAGTATTACTAAACTGAGGGAGTATTACTAAACCGAGAGAGTATTACTAACCTGAGAGAGTATTACTAAACTGATAGAATATTACTAAACTGTGACAGTATTACTAAACTGAGAGAGTATTACTAACCCGAGAGAGTATTACTAAACTGAGAGAGTATTACTAAACTGAGATAGTGTTGCTAGACTGAGATAGTATTACTAAACTGAGAGAGTATTACTAAACTGAGAGAGTATTACTAAACTGTGAGAATATTACTCAACTGAGAGATTATTACTCTATGGAGAGATTATTTCTCAACTGAGAGAGTATTACTAAACTGAGAGAGTATTACTAAACTGAGAGAGTGTTACTAAACTGAGAGAATATTACTCAACTGAGAGAGTATTACTAAACTGATAGAATATTACTAAACTGAGAGAGCTGAGAGAGTATTACCAAACTGAGAGAATATTACTAAACTGAGAGAATATTACTAAACTGAGAGAATATTACTAAACTGAGAGAGCTGAGAGAATATTACTAAACTGAGAGAGTATTACTAAACTGAGAGAATATTACTAAACCGAGAGAGCTGAGAGAGTATTATAAGAATGAGAGAATATTACTAAACTGAGAGAGTATTACTAAACTGAGAGAGTATTACTAAACTGAGAGAGCTGAGAGAGTATTATAAGAATGAGAGAGTATTACTAAACTGAGAGAGTTTTACTAAACTGAGAAAGTACTACTAACCCGAGAGAGTATTACTAAACTGAGAGAGTATTACTAAACTGAGAGAATATTACTAAACTGAGAGAGATGAGAGAATATTGCTAAACTGAGAGAGTATTACTAGAATGAGAGAGTATTACTAGAATGAGAGAGTATTACTAAACTGAGAGAATATTACTAAACTGAGAGAATATTACTAAACTGAGAGAGTATAACTAAACTGAGAGAGCTGAGAGAATATTACTAAACTGAGAGAATATTACTAAACTGAGAGAGTATTACTAAACTGAGAGAGTGTTACTAAACTGAGAGAGTGTTACTAGACTGAGAGAGTATTACTAAACTGAGAGAGTGTTACTAAACTGAGAGAGTATTACTAAACTGAGAGAGCTGAGAGAGTATTACAAGACTGAGAGAGTATTACTAAACTGAGAGAATATTACTAAACCGAGAGAGTATTACTAAACTGAGAGAGTATTACTAAACTGAGAGAGCTGAGAGAATATTACTAAACTGAGAGAATATTACTACACTGAGAGAGTATTACTAAACTGAGGGAGTATTACTAAACCGAGAGAGTATTACTAAACTGAGAGAATATTACTAAACTGAGAGAGCTGAGAGAATATTACTAAACTGAGAGAATATTACTAAACTGAGAGAGTATTACTAAACTGGGGGAGTATTACTAAACCGAGAAAGTATTACTAACCTGATAGAGTATTACTAAACTGAGAGAATATTACTAAACTGTGAGAGTATTACTAAACTGAGAGAGTATTACTAACCCGAGAGAGTATTACTAAACTGAGAGAGTATTACTAAACTGAGAGAGTGTTACTAAACTGAGAGAGTGTTACTAGACTGAGAGAGTATTACTAAACTGAGAGAGTGTTACTAAACTGAGAGAGTATTACTAAACTGAGAGAGCTGAGAGAGCATTACAAGACTGAGAGAGTATTACTAAACTGAGAGAGCATTACTAAACTGGGTGAGTATTACTAAACCGAGAGAGTATTACTAACCTGAGAGAGTATTACTAAACTGAGAGAATATTACTAAACTGTGAGAGTGTTGCTAAACTGAGATAGTATTACTAAACTGAGAGGATATAACTAAACTGAGAGAGTATTACTAAACTGAGAGAATATTACTAAACTGAGAGAGTATTACTAAACTGAGGGAGTATTACTAAACCGAGAGAGTATTACTAAACTGAGAGAATATTACTAAACTGAGAGAGTATTACTAAACTGAGAGAGCTGAGAGAATATTACTAAACTGAGAGAATATTACTAAACTGAGAGAGTATTACTAAACTGAGGGAGTATTACTAAACCGAGAGAGTATTACTAACCTGAGAGAGTATTACTAAACTGAGAGAATATTACTAAACTGTGACAGTATTACTAAACTGAGAGAGTATTACTAACCCGAGAGAGTGTTACTAAACTGAGAGAGTATTACTAAACTGAGAAAGTGTTACTAGACTGAGATAGTATTACTCAACTGAGAGAGTATTACTAAACTGAGAGAGTATTACTAAACGGTGAGAGTATTACTCAACTGAGAGAGTATTACTAACCCGAGAGAGTATTACTAAACTGAGAGAGTATTACTAAACTGAGAGAGTGTTACTAGACTGAGATAGTATTACTCAACTGAGAGAGTGTTACTAAACTGAGAGAATATTACTCAACGGAGAGATTATTACTAAACTGAGAGAGTATTACTAAACTGAGAGAGTGTTGCTAGACTGAGATAGTATTACTAAACTGAGAGAGTATTACTAAACTGAGAGAGTATTACTAAACTGTGAGAATATTACTCAACTGAGAGATTATTACTCTATGGAGAGATTATTTCTCAACTGAGAGAGTATTACTAAACTGAGAGAGTATTACTAAACTGAGAGAGTGTTACTAAACTGAGAGAATATTACTCAACTGAGAGAGTATTACTAAACTGATAGAATATTACTAAACTGAGAGAGCTGAGAGAGTATTACCAAACTGAGAGAATATTATTAAACTGAGAGAATATTACTAAACTGAGAGAATATTACTAAACTGAGAGAGCTGAGAGAATATTACTAAACTGAGAGAGTATTACTAAACTGAGAGAATATTACTAAACTGAGAGAGCTGAGAGAATATTACTAAACTGAGAGAGTATTACTAAACTGAGAGAATATTACTAAACCGAGAGAGTATTACTAAACTGAGAGAGTATTACTAAACTGAGAGAATATGACTATACTGAGAGAGTATTACTAAACTGAGAGAGCTGAGAGAATATTACTAAACTGAGCGAATATTACTACACTGAGAGAGTATTACTAAACTGAGGGAGTATTACTAAACCGAGAGAGTATTACTAAACTGAGAGAGCTGAGAGAATATTACTAAACTGAGAGAATATTACTAAACTGAGAGAGTATTACTAAACTGGGGGAGTATTACTAAACCGAGAGAGTATTACTAACCTGAGAGAGTATTACTAAACTGAGAGAATATTACTAAACTGTGAGAGTATTACTAAACTGAGAGAGTATTACTAACCCGAGAGAGTATTACTAAACTGAGAGAGTATTACTAAACTGAGAGAGTGTTACTAAACTGAGAGAGTGTTACTAGACTGAGAGAGTATTACTAAACTGAGAGAGTGTTACTAAACTGAGAGAGTATTACTAAACTGAGAGAGCTGAGAGAGTATTACAAGACTGAGAGAGTATTACTAAACTGAGAGAGTATTACTAAACTGGGTGAGTATTACTAAACCGAGAGAGTATTACTAACCTGAGAGAGTATTACTAAACCGAGAGAATATTACTAAACTGTGAGAGTATTACTAAACTGAGAGAGTATTACTAACCCGAGAGAGTATTACTAAACTGAGAGAGTATTACTAAACTGAGAGAGTGTTGCTAGACTGAGATAGTATTACTAAACTGAGAGAGTATTACTAAACTGAGAGAGTATTACTAAACTGTGAGAATATTACTCAACTGAGAGATTATTACTCTATGGAGAGATTATTTCTCAACTGAGAGAGTATTACTAAACTGAGAGAGTATTACTAAACTGAGAGAGTGTTACTAAACTGAGAGAATATTACTCAACTGAGAGAGTATTACTAAACTGATAGAATATTACTAAACTGAGAGAGCTGAGAGAGTATTACCAAACTGAGAGAATATTACTAAACTGAGAGAATATTACTAAACTGAGAGAATATTACTAAACTGAGAGAGCTGAGAGAATATTACTAAACTGAGAGAGTATTACTAAACTGAGAGAATATTACTAAACCGAGAGAGTATTACTAAACTGAGAGAGTATTACTAAACTGAGAGAATATGACTAAACTGAGAGAGTATTACTAAACTGAGAGAGCTGAGAGAATATTACTAAACTGAGCGAATATTACTACACTGAGAGAGTATTACTAAACTGAGGGAGTATTACTAAACCGAGAGAGTATTACTAACCTGAGAGAGTATTACTAAACTGAGAGAATATTACTAAACTGTGAGAGTATTACTAAACTGAGAGAGTATTACTAACCCGAGAGAGTATTACTAAACTGAGAGAGTATTACTAAACTGAGAGAGTGTTACTAAACTGAGAGAGTGTTACTAGACTGAGAGAGTATTACTAAACTGAGAGAGTGTTACTAAACTGAGAGAGTATTACTAAACTGAGAGAGCTGAGAGAGTATTACAAGACTGAGAGAGTATTACTAAACTGAGAGAGTATTACTAAACGGGGTGAGTATTACTAAACCGAGAGAGTATTACTAACCTGAGAGAGTATTACTAACCCGAGAGAGTATTACTAAACTGAGAGAGTATTACTAAACTGAGAGAGTGGTACTAGACTGAGATAGTATTACTCAACTGAGAGAGTATTACTAAACTGAGAGAGTGTTACTAGACTGAGAGAGTATTACTAAACTTAGAGAATATTACTAAACTGAGAGAGTATTACTAAACTGAGAGAAATTAGAGAATATTACTAAACTGAGAGAATATTACTAAACTGAGAGAGTATTACTAAACTGAGAGAGTGGTACTAGACTGAGATAGTATTACTCAACTGAGAGAGTATTACTAAACTGAGAGAGTGTTACTAGACTGAGAGAGTATTACTAAACTTAGAGAATATTACTAAACTGAGAGAGTATTACTAAACTGAGAGAAATTAGAGAATATTACTAAACTGAGAGAATATTACTAAACTGAGAGAGTATTACTAAACTGAGGGAGTATTACTAAACCGAGAGAGTATTACTAACCTGAGAGAGTATTACTAAACTGAGAGAATATTACTAAACTGTGAGAGTATTACTAAACTGAGAGAGTATTACTAACCCGAGAGAGTATTACTAAACTGAGAGCGTATTACTAAACTGAGAGAGTGTTACTAGACTGAGATAGTATTACTCAACTGAGAGAGTATTACTAAACTGAGAGAGTGTTACTAGAATGAGAGAGTATTACTAAACTGAGAGAATATTACTAAACTGAGAGAATATTACTAAACTGAGAGAGTATTACTAAACTGAGAGAGCTGAGAGAATATTACTAAACTGAGAGAATATTACTAAACTGAGAGAGTATTACTAAACTGGGGGAGTATTACTAAACCGAGAGAGTATTCCTAACCTGAGAGAGTATTACTAAACTGAGAGAATATTACTAAACTGTGAGAGTATTACTAAACTGAGAGAGTATTACTAACCCGAGAGAGTATTACTAAACTGAGAGAGTATTACTAAACTGAGAGAGTGGTACTAGACTGAGATAGTATTACTCAACTGAGAGAGTATTACTAAACTGAGAGAGTGTTACTAGACTGAGAGAGTATTACTAAACTTAGAGAATATTACTAAACTGAGAGAGTATTACTAAACTGAGAGAAATGAGAGAATATTACTAAACTGAGAGAATATTACTAAACTGAGAGAGTATTACTAAACTGAGGGAGTATTACTAAACCGAGAGAGTATTACTAACCTGAAAGAGTATTACTAACCTGAAAGAGTATTACTAAACTGAGAGAATATTACTAAACTGTGAGAGTATTACTAAACTGAGAGAGTATTACTAACCCGAGAGAGTATTACTAAACTGAGAGAGTATTACTAAACTGAGAGAGTGTTACTAGACTGAGATAGTATTACTAAACTGAGAGAATATTACTAAACTGTGAGAGTATTACTAAACTGAGAGAGTATTACTAACCCGAGAGAGTATTACTAAACTGAGAGAGTATTACTAAACTGAGAGAGTGTTACTAGACTGAGAGAATATGACTAAACTGAGAGAGTATTACTAAACTGAGAGAGCTGAGAGAATATTACTAAACTGAGGGAATATTACTAAACTGAGAGAGTATTACTAAACTGAGGGAGTATTACTAAACCGAGAGAGTATTACTAAACTGAGAGAATATTACTAAACTGAGAGAGCTGAGAGAATATTACTAAACTGAGAGAATATTACTAAACTGAGAGAGTATTACTAAACTGGGGGAGTATTACTAAACCGAGAGAGTATTACTAACCTGAGAGAGTATTACTAAACTGAGAGAATATTACTAAACTGTGAGAGTATTACTAAACTGAGAGAGTATTACTAACCCGAGAGAGTATTACTAAACTGAGAGAGTATTACTAAACTGAGAGAGTGTTACTAAACTGAGAGAGTGTTACTAGACTGAGAGAGTATTACTAAACTGAGAGAGTGTTACTAAACTGAGAGAGTATTACTAAACTGAGAGAGCTGAGAGAGTATTACAAGACTGAGAGAGTATTACTAAACTGAGAGAGTATTACTAAACTGGGTGAGTATTACTAAACCGAGAGAGTATTACTAACCTGAGTGAGTATTACTAAACTGAGAGAATATTACTAAACTGTGAGAGTATTACTAAACTGAGAGAGTATTACTAACCCGAGAGAGTATTACTAAACTGAGAGAGTATTACTAAACTGAGAGAGTGGTACTAGACTGAGATAGTATTACTCAACTGAGAGAGTATTACTAAACTGAGAGAGTGTTACTAAACTGAGAGAGTATTACTAAACTTAGAGAATATTACTAAACTGAGAGAGTATTACTAAACTGAGAGAAATGAGAGAATATTACTAAACTGAGAGAATATTACTAAACTGAGAGAGTATTACTAAACTGAGGGAGTATTACTAAACCGAGAGAGTATTACTAACTTGAGAGAGTATTACTAAACTGAGAGAATATTACTAAACTGTGAGAGTATTACTAAACTGAGAGAGTATTACTAAACTGAGAGAGTATTACTAAACTGAGAGAGTATTACTAGACTGAGATAGTATTACTCAACTGAGAGAGTATTACTAAACTGAGAGAGTATTACTAAACTGAGAGAGTGTTACTAAACTGAGAGAGTGTTACTAGACTGAGAGAGTATTACTAAACTGAGAGAGTGTTACTAAACTGAGACAGTATTACTAAACTGAGAGAGCATTATAAGAATGAGAGAGTATTACTAAACTGAGACAGTTTTACTAAACTGAGAAAGTATTACTAAACTGAGAGAGTATTACTAAACTGAGAGAGTATTACTAAACTGAGAGAGTATTACTAAACTGAGAGAGAGAATATTACTAAACTGAGAGAGTCTTACTAAACTGAGAGAGTATTACTAAACTGAGAGAGTATTACTAAACTGAGAGAATATTACTAAACTGAGAGAGTATTACTAAACTGAGGGAGTATTACTAAACCGAGAGAGTATTACTAACCTGAAAGAGTATTACTAAACTGAGAGAATATTACTAAACTGTGAGAGTATTACTAAACTGAGAGAGTATTACTAACCCGAGAGAGTATTACTAAACTGAGAGAGTATTACTAAACTGAGAGAGTGTTACTAGACTGAGATAGTATTACTAAACTGAGAGAATATTACTAAACTGTGAGAGTATTACTAAACTGAGAGAGTATTACTAAACTGAGAGAGTATTACTAAACTGAGAGAGTATTACTAAACTGAGAGAGTATTACTAAACTGAGAGAATATGACTAAACTGAGAGAGTATTACTAAACTGAGAGAGCTGAGAGAATATTACTAAACTGAGAGAATATTACTAAACTGAGAGAGTATTACTAAACTGAGAGAGTATTACTAAACTGAGAGAGTATTACTAAACTGAGAGAATATTACTAAACTGAGAGAGAGAGAATATTACTAAACTGAGAGAATATTACTAAACTGAGAGAGTATTACTAAACTGGGGGAGTATTACTAAACCGAGAGAGTATTACTAACCTGAGAGAGTATTACTAAACTGAGAGAATATTACTAAACTGTGAGAGTATTACTAAACTGAGAGAGTATTACTAACCCGAGAGAGTATTACTAAACTGAGAGAGTATTACTAAACTGAGAGAGTGTTACTAAACTGAGAGAGTGTTACTAAACTGAGAGAGTGTTACTAGACTGAGAGAGTATTACTAAACTGAGAGAGTGTTACTAAACTGAGAGAGTATTACTAAACTGAGAGAGCTGAGAGAGTATTACAAGACTGAGAGAGTATTACTAAACTGAGAGAGTATTACTAAACTGGGTGAGTATTACTAAACCGAGAGAGTATTACTAACCTGAGTGAGTATTACTAAACTGAGAGAATATTACTAAACTGTGAGAGTATTACTAAACTGAGAGAGTATTACTAACCCGAGAGAGTATTACTAAACTGAGAGAGTATTACTAAACTGAGAGAGTGGTACTAGACTGAGATAGTATTACTCAACTGAGAGAGTATTACTAAACTGAGAGAGTGTTACTAAACTGAGAGAGTATTACTAAACTTAGAGAATATTACTAAACTGAGAGAGTATTACTAAACTGAGAGAAATGAGAGAATATTACTAAACTGAGAGAATATTACTAAACTGAGAGAGTATTACTAAACTGAGGGAGTATTACTAAACCGAGAGAGTATTACTAACCTGAGAGAGTATTACTAAACTGAGAGAATATTACTAAACTGAGGGAGTATTACTAAACCGAGAGAGTATTACTAACCTGAGAGAGTATTACTAAACTGAGAGAATATTACTAAACTGTGAGAGTATTACTAACCCGAGAGAGTATTACTAAACTGAGAGAGTATTACTAAACTGAGAGAGTGTTACTAGACTGAGATAGTATTACTCAACTGAGAGAGTATTACTAAACTGAGAGAGTATTACTAAACTGAGAGAGTGTTACTAAACTGAGAGAGTGTTACTAGACTGAGAGAGTATTACTAAACTGAGAGAGTGTTACTAAACTGAGAGAGTATTACTAAACTGAGAGAGCTGAGAGAGTATTACAAGACTGAGAGAGTATTACTAAACTGAGAGAGTATTACTAAACTGGGTGAGTATTACTAAACCGAGAGAGTATTACTAACCTGAGTGAGTATTACTAAACTGAGAGAATATTACTAAACTGTGAGAGTATTACTAAACTGAGAGAGTATTACTAACCCGAGAGAGTATTACTAAACTGAGAGAGTATTACTAAACTGAGAGAGTGGTACTAGACTGAGAGAGTATTACTCAACTGAGAGAGTATTACTAAACTGAGAGAGTGTTACTAAACTGAGAGAGTATTACTAAACTTAGAGAATATTACTAAACTGAGAGAGTATTACTAAACTGAGAGAAATGAGAGAATATTACTAAACTGAGAGAATATTACTAAACTGAGAGAGTATTACTAAACTGAGGGAGTATTACTAAACCGAGAGAGTATTACTAACCTGAGAGAGTATTACTAAACTGAGAGAATATTACTAAACTGAGGGAGTATTACTAAACCGAGAGAGTATTACTAACCTGAGAGAGTATTACTAAACTGAGAGAATATTACTAAACTGTGAGAGTATTACTAACCCGAGAGAGTATTACTAAACTGAGAGAGTATTACTAAACTGAGAGAGTGTTACTAGACTGAGATAGTATTACTCAACTGAGAGAGTATTACTAAACTGAGAGAGTATTACTAAACTGAGAGAGTGTTACTAAACTGAGAGAGTGTTACTAGACTGAGAGAGTATTACTAAACTGAGAGAGTGTTACTAAACTGAGAGTGTATTACTAAACTGAGAGAATATTACTAAACTGAGAGAGATGAGAGAATATTACTAAACTGAGAGAGTCTTACTAAACTGAGAGAGTATTACTAAACTGAGAGAATATTACTAAACTGAGAGATTATTACTAAACTGAGAGAGTATTACTAAACTGAGAGAGTATTACTAAACTGAGAGAGTGTTGCTAGACTGAGATAGTGTTACTAAACTGAGAGGATATAACTAAACTGAGAGAGTATTACTAAACTGAGAGAATATTACTAAACTGAGAGAGTATTACTAAACTGAGGGAGTATTACTAAACCGAGAGAGTATTACTAAACTGAGAGAATATTACTAAACTGAGAGAGTATTACTAAACTGAGAGAGCTGAGAGAATATTACTAAACTGAGAGAATATTACTAAACTGAGAGAGTATTACTAAACTGAGGGAGTATTACTAAACCGAGAGAGTATTACTAAACTGAGCGAGTATTACTAAACTGAGAGAATATTACTAAACTGTTTGAGTATTACTAAACTGAGACAGTATTACTAACCCTAGAGAGTATTACTAAACTGAGAGAGTATTACTAAACTGAGAGAGTGTTACTAGACTGAGATAGTATTACTCAACTGAGAGAGTATTACTAAACTGAGAGAGTATTACTAACCCGAGAGAGTATTACTAAACTGAGAGAGTATTACTAAACTGAGAGAGTGTTACTAGACTGAGATAGTATTACTCAACTGAGAGAGTATTACTAAACTGAGAGAGTGTTACTAGAATGAGAGAGTATTACTAAACTGAGAGAATATTACTAAACTGAGAGAATATTACTAAACTGAGAGAGTATTACTAAACTGAGAGAGTGTTACTAAACTGAGAGAGTGTTACTAGACAGAGAGTATTACTAAACTGAGAGAGTGTTACTAAACTGAGAGAGTATTACTAAAATGAGAGAGCTGAGAGAGTATTACAAGACTGAGAGAGTATTACTAAACTGAGAGAGTTTTACTAAACTGAGAAAGTACTACTAACCAGAGAGAGTATTACTAAACTGAGAGAGTATTACTAAACTGAGAGAGCTGAGAGAAAATTACTAAACTGAGAGAGTATTACTAAACTGAGAGAGTGTTACTAAACTGAGAGAAAATTACTCAACGGAGAGATTATTACTCAACTGAGAGAGTATTAGTAAACTGAGAGAGTATTACTAAACTGAGAGAGTGTTGCTAAACTGAGATAGTATTACTAAACTGAGAGGATATAACTAAACTGAGAGAGTATTAGTAAACTGAGAGAATATTACTAAACTGAGAGAGTATTACTAAACTGAGGGAGTATTACTAAACCGAGAGAGTATTACTAAACTGAGAGAATATTACTAAACTGAGAGAGTATTACTAAACTGAGAGAGCTGAGAGAATATTACTAAACTGAGAGAATATTACTAAACTGAGAGAGTATTACTAAACTGAGGGGGTATTACTAAACCGAGAGAGTATTACTAACCTGAGAGAGTATTACTAAACTGAGAGAATATTACTAAACTGTGAGAGTATTACTAAACTGAGAGAGTATTACTAACCCGAGAGAGTATTACTAAACTGAGAGAGTATTACTAAACTGAGAGAGTGTTACTAGACTGAGATAGTATTACTCAACTGAGAGAGTGTTACTAAACTGAGAGAATATTAATCAACGGAGAGATTATTACTAAACTGAGAGAGTATTACTAAACTGAGAGAGTGTTGCTAGACTGAGATAGTATTACTAAACTGAGAGAGTGTTGCTAGACTGAGATAGTATTACTAAACTGAGAGAGTATTACTAAACTGAGAGAGTATTACTAAACTGTGAGAATATTACTCAACTAAGAGATTATTACTCTATGGAGAGATTATTTCTCAACTGAGAGAGTATTACTAAACTGAGAGAGTGTTACTAAACTGAGAGAATATTACTAAACTGAGAGAGCTGAGAGAGTATAACCAAACTGAGAGAATATTTCTAAACTGAGAGAATATTACTAAACTGAGAGAATATTACTAAACTGAGAGAGCTGAGAGAATATTACTAAACTGAGAGAGTATTACTAAACTGAGAGAATATTACTAAACTGAGAGAGTATTACTAAACTGAGAGAATATTACTAAACCGAGAGAGTATTACTAAACTGAGAGAGTATTACTAAACTGAGAGAATATGACTAAACTGAGAGAATATTACTAAACTGAGAGAATATTACTAAACTGAGAGAGTATTACTAAACTGAGGGAGTATTACTAAACCGAGAGAGTATTACTAAACTGAGAGAATATTACAAAACTGAGAGAGCTGAGAGAATATTACTAAACTGAGAGAATATTACTAAACTGAGAGAGTATTACTAAACTGGGGGAGTATTACTAAACCGAGAGAGTATTACTAACCTGAGAGAGTATTACTAAACTGAGAGAATATTACTAAACTGTGAGAGTATTACTAAACTGAGAGAGTATTACTAACCCGAGAGAGTATTACTAAACTGAGAGAGTATTACTAAACTGAGAGAGTGTTACTAAACTGAGAGAGTGTTACTGGACTGAGAGAGTATTACTAAACTGAGAGAGTGTTACTAAACTGAGAGAGTATTACTAAACTGAGGGAGTATTACTAAACTGAGAGAGTATTACTAAACTGAGAGAGTGTTACTAAACTGAGAGAGTGTTACTAAACTGAGAGAGTGTTACTAGACTGAGAGAGTATTACTAAACTGAGAGAGTGTTACTAAACTGAGAGAGTATTACTAAACTGAGAGAGCTGAGAGAGTATTACAAGACTGAGAGAGTATTACTAAACTGAGAGAGTATTACTAAACTGAGAGAGTATTACTAAACTGAGGGAGTATTACTAAACCGAGAGAGTATTACTAAACTGAGAGAATATTACTAAACTGAGAGAGTATTACTAAACTGAGAGAGCTGAGAGAATATTACTAAACTGAGAGAATATTACTAAACTGAGAAAGTATTACTAAACTGAGGGAGTATTACTAAACCGAGAGAGTATTACTAAACTGAGCGAGTATTACTAAACTGAGAGAATATTACTAAACTGTGAGAGTATTACTAAACTGAGACAGTATTACTAACCCTAGAGAGTATTACTAAACTGAGAGAGTATTACTAAACTGAGAGAGTGTTACTAGACTGAGATAGTATTACTCAACTGAGAGAGTATTACTAAACTGAGAGAGTATTACTAACCCGAGAGAGTATTACTAAACTGAGAGAGTATTACTAAACTGAGAGAGTGTTACTAGACTGAGATAGTATTACTCAACTGAGAGAGTATTACTAAACTGAGAGAGTGTTACTAGAATGAGAGAGTATTACTAAACTGAGAGAATATTACTAAACTGAGAGAATATTACTAAACTGAGAGAGTATTACTAAACTGAGAGAGTGTTACTAAACTGAGAGAGTGTTACTAGACTGAGAGAGTATTACTAAACTGAGAGAGTGTTACTAAACTGAAAGAGTATTACTAAACTGAGAGAGCTGAGAGAGTATTACAAGACTGAGGGAGTATTACTAAACTGAGAGAGTTTTACTAAACTGAGAAAGTACTACTAACCCGAGAGAGTATTACTAAACTGAGAGAGTATTACTAAACTGAGAGAGCTGAGAGAAAATTACTAAACTGAGAGAGTATTACTAAACTGAGAGAGTGTTACTAAACTGAGAGAAAATTACTCAACGGAGAGATTATTACTCAACTGAGAGAGTATTAGTAAACTGAGAGAGTATTACTAAACTGAGAGGATATAACTAAACTGAGAGAGTATTAGTAAACTGAGAGAATATTACTAAACTGAGAGAGTATTACTAAACTGAGGGAGTATTACTAAACCGAGAGAGTATTACTAAACTGAGAGAATATTACTAAACTGGGAGAGTATTACTAAACTGAGAGAGCTGAGAGAATATTACTAAACTGAGAGAATATTACTAAACTGAGAGAGTATTACTAAACTGAGGGGGTATTACTAAACCGAGAGAGTATTACTAACCTGAGAGAGTATTACTAAACTGAGAGAATATTACTAAACTGTGAGAGTATTACTAAACTGAGAGAGTATTACTAACCCGAGAGAGTATTACTAAACTGAGAGAGTATTACTAAACTGAGAGAGTGTTACTAGACTGAGATAGTATTACTAAACTGAGAGAGTATTACTAAACTGAGAGAGTATTACTAAACTGTAAGAATATTACTCAACTAAGAGATTATTACTCTATGGAGAGATTATTTCTCAACTGAGAGAGTATTACTAAACTGAGAGAGTATTACTAAACTGAGAGAGTGTTACTAAACTGAGAGAATATTACTAAACTGAGAGAGTGTTACTAAACTGAGAGAGTGTTACTAGACAGAGAGTATTACTAAACTGAGAGAGTGTTACTAAACTGAGAGAGTATTACTAAAATGAGAGAGCTGAGAGAGTATTACAAGACTGAGAGAGTATTACTAAACTGAGAGAGTTTTACTAAACTGAGAAAGTACTACTAACCAGAGAGAGTATTACTAAACTGAGAGAGTATTACTAAACTGAGAGAGCTGAGAGAAAATTACTAAACTGAGAGAGTATTACTAAACTGAGAGAGTGTTACTAAACTGAGAGAAAATTACTCAACGGAGAGATTATTACTCAACTGAGAGAGTATTAGTAAACTGAGAGAGTATTACTAAACTGAGAGAGTGTTGCTAAACTGAGATAGTATTACTAAACTGAGAGGATATAACTAAACTGAGAGAGTATTAGTAAACTGAGAGAATATTACTAAACTGAGAGAGTATTACTAAACTGAGGGAGTATTACTAAACCGAGAGAGTATTACTAAACTGAGAGAATATTACTAAACTGAGAGAGTATTACTAAACTGAGAGAGTATTACTAAACTGAGAGAGTATTACTAAACCGAGAGAGTATTACTAAACTGAGGGGGTATTACTAAACCGAGAGAGTATTACTAAACTGAGAGAATATTACTAAACTGAGAGAGTATTACTAAACTGTGAGAGTATTACTAAACTGAGAGAGTATTACTAACCCGAGAGAGTATTACTAAACTGAGAGAGTATTACTAAACTGAGAGAGTGTTACTAGACTGAGATAGTATTACTCAACTGAGAGAGTGTTACTAAACTGAGAGAATATTAATCAACGGAGAGATTATTACTAAACTGAGAGAGTATTACTAAACTGAGAGAGTGTTGCTAGACTGAGATAGTATTACTAAACTGAGAGAGTGTTGCTAGACTGAGATAGTATTACTAAACTGAGAGAGTATTACTAAACTGAGAGAGTGTTACTAAACTGAGAGAAAATTACTCAACGGAGAGATTATTACTCAACTGAGAGAGTATTAGTAAACTGAGAGAGTATTACTAAACTGAGAGAGTGTTGCTAAACTGAGATAGTATTACTAAACTGAGAGGATATAACTAAACTGAGAGAGTATTAGTAAACTGAGAGAATATTACTAAACTGAGAGAGTATTACTAAACTGAGGGAGTATTACTAAACCGAGAGAGTATTACTAAACTGAGAGAATATTACTAAACTGAGAGAGTATTACTAAACTGAGAGAGCTGAGAGAATATTACTAAACTGAGAGAATATTACTAAACTGAGAGAGTATTACTAAACTGAGGGGGTATTACTAAACCGAGAGAGTATTACTAACCTGAGAGAGTATTACTAAACTGAGAGAATATTACTAAACTGAGAGAGTATTACTAAACTGAGAGAGTATTACTAACCCGAGAGAGTATTACTAAACTGAGAGAGTATTACTAAACTGAGAGAGTGTTACTAGACTGAGATAGTATTACTCAACTGAGAGAGTGTTACTAAACTGAGAGAATATTAATCAACGGAGAGATTATTACTAAACTGAGAGAGTATTACTAAACTGAGAGAGTGTTGCTAGACTGAGATAGTATTACTAAACTGAGAGAGTGTTGCTAGACTGAGATAGTATTACTAAACTGAGAGAGTATTACTAAACTGAGAGAGTGTTACTAAACTGAGAGAATATTACTAAACTGAGAGAGCTGAGAGAGTATAACCAAACTGAGAGAATATTTCTAAACTGAGAGAATATTACTAAACTGAGAGAATATTACTAAACTGAGAGAGCTGAGAGAATATTACTAAACTGAGAGAGTATTACTAAACTGAGAGAATATTACTAAACTGAGAGAGTATTACTAAACTGAGAGAATATTACTAAACCGAGAGAGTATTACTAAACTGAGAGAGTATTACTAAACTGAGAGAATATGACTAAACTGAGAGAATATTACTAAACTGAGAGAATATTACTAAACTGAGAGAGTATTACTAAACTGAGGGAGTATTACTAAACCGAGAGAGTATTACTAAACTGAGAGAATATTACAAAACTGAGAGAGCTGAGAGAATATTACTAAACTGAGAGAATATTACTAAACTGAGAGAGTATTACTAAACTGGGGGAGTATTACTAAACCGAGAGAGTATTACTAACCTGAGAGAGTATTACTAAACTGAGAGAATATTACTAAACTGTGAGAGTATTACTAAACTGAGAGAGTATTACTAACCCGAGAGAGTATTACTAAACTGAGAGAGTATTACTAAACTGAGAGAGTGTTACTAAACTGAGAGAGTGTTACTGGACTGAGAGAGTATTACTAAACTGAGAGAGTGTTACTAAACTGAGAGAGTATTACTAAACTGAGGGAGTATTACTAAACTGAGAGAGTATTACTAAACTGAGAGAGTGTTACTAAACTGAGAGAGTGTTACTAAACTGAGAGAGTGTTACTAGACTGAGAGAGTATTACTAAACTGAGAGAGTGTTACTAAACTGAGAGAGTATTACTAAACTGAGAGAGCTGAGAGAGTATTACAAGACTGAGAGAGTATTACTAAACTGAGAGAGTATTACTAAACTGAGAGAGTATTACTAAACTGAGGGAGTATTACTAAACCGAGAGAGTATTACTAAACTGAGAGAATATTACTAAACTGAGAGAGTATTACTAAACTGAGAGAGCTGAGAGAATATTACTAAACTGAGAGAATATTACTAAACTGAGAAAGTATTACTAAACTGAGGGAGTATTACTAAACCGAGAGAGTATTACTAAACTGAGCGAGTATTACTAAACTGAGAGAATATTACTAAACTGTGAGAGTATTACTAAACTGAGACAGTATTACTAACCCTAGAGAGTATTACTAAACTGAGAGAGTATTACTAAACTGAGAGAGTATTTACTAAACTGAGAGAGTATTACTAAACTGAGAGAGTATTACTAAACTGAGAGAGTATTACTAACCCGAGAGAGTATTACTAAACTGAGAGAGTATTACTAAACTGAGAGAGTGTTACTAGACTGAGAGAGTATTACTCAACTGAGAGAGTATTACTAAACTGAGAGAGTGTTACTAGAATGAGAGAGTATTACTAAACTGAGAGAATATTACTAAACTTAGAGAATATTACTAAACTGAGAGAGTATTACTAAACTGAGAGAGTATTACTAAACTGAGAGAGTGTTACTAGACTGAGAGAGTATTACTAAACTGAGAGAGTGTTACTAAACTGAGAGAGTATTACTAAAATGAGAGAGCTGAGAGAGTATTACAAGACTGAGAGAGTATTACTAAACTGAGAGAGTTTTACTAAACTGAGAAAGTACTACTAACCCGAGAGAGTATTACTAAACTGAGAGAGTATTACTAAACTGAGAGAGCTGAGAGAAAATTACTAAACTGAGAGAGTATTACTAAACTGAGAGAGTGTTACTAAACTGAGAGAAAATTACTCAACGGAGAGATTATTACTCAACTGAGAGAGTATTAGTAAACTGAGAGAGTATTACTAAACTGAGAGGATATAACTAAACTGAGAGAGTATTAGTAAACTGAGAGAATATTACTAAACTGAGAGAGTATTACTAAACTGAGGGAGTATTACTAAACCGAGAGAGTATTACTAAACTGAGAGAATATTACTAAACTGAGAGAGTATTACTAAACTGAGAGAGCTGAGAGAATATTACTAAACTGAGAGAATATTACTAAACTGAGAGAGTATTACTAAACTGAGGGGGTATTACTAAACCGAGAGAGTATTACTAACCTGAGAGAGTATTACTAAACTGAGAGAATATTACTAAACTGTGAGAGTATTACTAAACTGAGAGAGTATTACTAACCCGAGAGAGTATTACTAAACTGAGAGAGTATTACTAAACTGAGAGAGTGTTACTAGACTGAGATAGTATTACTAAACTGAGAGAGTATTACTAAACTGAGAGAGTATTACTAAACTGTAAGAATATTACTCAACTAAGAGATTATTACTCTATGGAGAGATTATTTCTCAACTGAGAGAGTATTACTAAACTGAGAGAGTATTACTAAACTGAGAGAGTGTTACTAAACTGAGAGAATATTACTAAACTGAGAGAGCTGAGAGAGTATAACCAAACTGAGAGAATATTTCTAAACTGAGAGAATATTACTAAACTGAGAGAATATTACTAAACTGAGAGAGCTGAGAGAATATTACTAAACTGAGAGAGTATTACTAAACTGAGAGAATATTACTAAACTGAGAGAGTATTACTAAACTGAGAGAATATTACTAAACCGAGAGAGTATTACTAAACTGAGAGAGTATTACTAAACTGAGAGAGTATTACTAAACTGTGAGAATATTACTCAACTAAGAGATTATTACTCTATGGAGAGATTATTTCTCAACTGAGAGAGTATTACTAAACTGAGAGAGTATTACTAAACTGAGAGAGTGTTACTAAACTGAGAGAATATTACTAAACTGAGAGAGCTGAGAGAGTATAACCAAACTGAGAGAATATTTCTAAACTGAGAGAATATTACTAAACTGAGAGAATATTACTAAACTGAGAGAGCTGAGAGAATATTACTAAACTGAGAGAGTATTACTAAACTGAGAGAATATTACTAAACTGAGAGAGTATTACTAAACTGAGAGAATATTACTAAACCGAGAGAGTATTACTAAACTGAGAGAGTATTACTAAACTGAGAGAATATGACTAAACTGAGAGAATATTACTAAACTGAGCGAATATTACTAAACTGAGAGAGTATTACTAAACTGAGGGAGTATTACTAAACCGAGAGAGTATTACTAAACTGAGAGAATATTACAAAACTGAGAGAGCTGAGAGAATATTACTAAACTGAGAGAATATTACTAAACTGAGAGAGTATTACTAAACTGGGGGAGTATTACTAAACCGAGAGAGTATTACTAACCTGAGAGAGTATTACTAAACTGAGAGAATATTACTAAACTGTGAGAGTATTACTAAACTGAGAGAGTATTACTAACCCGAGAGAGTATTACTAAACTGAGAGAGTATTACTAAACTGAGAGAGTGTTACTAAACTGAGAGAGTGTTACTGGACTGAGAGAGTATTACTAAACTGAGAGAGTATTACTAAACTGAGAGAGTATTACTAAACTGAGAGAGTATTACTAAACTGAGAGAGTATTACTAAACTGAGAGAGTGTTACTAAACTGAGAGAGTGTTACTAAACTGAGAGAGTGTTACTAGACTGAGAGAGTATTACTAAACTGAGAGAGTGTTACTAAACTGAGAGAGTATTACTAAACTGAGAGAGCTGAGAGAGTATTACAAGACTGAGAGAGTATTACTAAACTGAGAGAGTATTACTAAACTGAGAGAGTATTACTAAACTGAGGGAGTATTACTAAACCGAGAGAGTATTACTAAACTGAGAGAATATTACTAAACTGAGAGAGTATTACTAAACTGAGAGAGCTGAGAGAATATTACTAAACTGAGAGAATATTACTAAACTGAGAAAGTATTACTAAACTGAGGGAGTATTACTAAACCGAGAGAGTATTACTAAACTGAGCGAGTATTACTAAACTGAGAGAATATTACTAAACTGTGAGAGTATTACTAAACTGAGACAGTATTACTAACCCTAGAGAGTATTACTAAACTGAGAGAGTATTACTAAACTGAGAGAGTGTTACTAGACTGAGATAGTATTACTCAACTGAGAGAGTATTACTAAACTGAGAGAGTATTACTAACCCGAGAGAGTATTACTAAACTGAGAGAGTATTACTAAACTGAGAGAGTGTTACTAGACTGAGATAGTATTACTCAACTGAGAGAGTATTACTAAACTGAGAGAGTGTTACTAGAATGAGAGAGTATTACTAAACTGAGAGAATATTACTAAACTGAGAGAATATTACTAAACTGAGAGAGTATTACTAAACTGAGAGAGTGTTACTAAACTGAGAGAGTGTTACTAGACAGAGAGTATTACTAAACTGAGAGAGTGTTACTAAACTGAGAGAGTATTACTAAAATGAGAGAGCTGAGAGAGTATTACAAGACTGAGAGAGTATTACTAAACTGAGAGAGTTTTACTAAACTGAGAAAGTACTACTAACCAGAGAGAGTATTACTAAACTGAGAGAGTATTACTAAACTGAGAGAGCTGAGAGAAAATTACTAAACTGAGAGAGTATTACTAAACTGAGAGAGTGTTACTAAACTGAGAGAAAATTACTCAACGGAGAGATTATTACTCAACTGAGAGAGTATTAGTAAACTGAGAGAGTATTACTAAACTGAGAGAGTATAACTAAACTGAGAGAGTATTAGTAAACTGAGAGAATATTACTAAACTGAGAGAGTATTACTAAACTGAGAGAGTATTACTAAACTGAGAGAGTATTACTAAACTGAGAGAGTATTACTAAACTGAGAGAGTATTACTAAACTGAGAGAGCTGAGAGAATATTACTAAACTGAGAGAATATTACTAAACTGAGAGAGTATTACTAAACTGAGGGGGTATTACTAAACCGAGAGAGTATTACTAACCTGAGAGAGTATTACTAAACTGAGAGAATATTACTAAACTGTGAGAGTATTACTAAACTGAGAGAGTATTACTAACCCGAGAGAGTATTACTAAACTGAGAGAGTATTACTAAACTGAGAGAGTGTTACTAGACTGAGATAGTATTACTCAACTGAGAGAGTGTTACTAAACTGAGAGAATATTACTCAACGGAGAGATTATTACTAAACTGAGAGAGTATTACTAAACTGAGAGAGTGTTGCTAGACTGAGATAGTATTACTAAACTGAGAGAGTATTAATAAACTGAGAGAGTATTACTAAACTGTGAGAATATTACTCAACTAAGAGATTATTACTCTATGGAGAGATTATTACTAAACTGAGAGAGTATTACTAAACTGAGAGAGTGTTGCTAGACTGAGAGAGTATTACTAAACTGAGAGAGTATTACTAAACTGGGAGAGTGTTACTAAACTGAGAGAATATTACTGAACTGAGAGAGCTGAGAGAGTATAACCAAACTGAGAGAATATTTCTAAACTGAGAGAATATTACTAAACTGAGAGAATATTACTAAACTGAGAGAGCTGAGAGAATATTACTAAACTGAGAGAGTATTACTAAACTGAGAGAATATTACTAAACTGAGAGAGTATTACTAAACTGAGAGAATATTACTAAACCGAGAGAGTATTACTAAACTGAGAGAGTATTACTAAACTGAGAGAATATGACTAAACTGAGAGAATATTACTAAACTGAGCGAATATTACTAAACTGAGAGAGTATTACTAAACTGAGGGAGTATTACTAAACCGAGAGAGTATTACTAAACTGAGAGAATATTACAAAACTGAGAGAGCTGAGAGAATATTACTAAACTGAGAGAATATTACTAAACTGAGAGAGTATTACTAAACTGGGGGAGTATTACTAAACTGAGAGAGCTGAGAGAATATTACTAAACTGAGAGAATATTACTAAACTGAGAGAGTATTACTAAACTGAGGGAGTTTTACTAAACCGAGAGAGTATTACTAAACTGAGCGAGTATTACTAAACTGAGAGAATATTACTAAACTGTGAGAGTATTACTAAACTGAGACAGTATTACTAACCCTAGAGAGTATTACTAAACTGAGAGAGTATTACTAAACTGAGAGAGTGTTACTAGACTGAGATAGTATTACTCAACTGAGAGAGTATTACTAAACTGAGAGAGTATTACTAACCCGAGAGAGTATTACTAAACTGAGAGAGTATTACTAAACTGAGAGAGTGTTACTAGACTGAGATAGTATTACTCAACTGAGAGAGTATTACTAAACTGAGAGAGTGTTACTAGAATGAGAGAGTATTACTAAACTGAGAGAATATTACTAAACTGAGAGAATATTACTAAACTGAGAGAGTATTACTAAACTGAGAGAGTGTTACTAAACTGAGAGAGTGTTACTAGACAGAGAGTATTACTAAACTGAGAGAGTGTTACTAAACTGAGAGAGTATTACTAAAATGAGAGAGCTGAGAGAGTATTACAAGACTGAGAGAGTATTACTAAACTGAGAGAGTTTTACTAAACTGAGAAAGTACTACTAACCAGAGAGAGTATTACTAAACTGAGAGAGTATTACTAAACTGAGAGAGTGTTACTAAACTGAGAGAAAATTACTCAACGGAGAGATTATTACTCAACTGAGAGAGTATTAGTAAACTGAGAGAGTATTACTAAACTGAGAGAGTGTTGCTAAACTGAGATAGTATTACTAAACTGAGAGGATATAACTAAACTGAGAGAGTATTAGTAAACTGAGAGAATATTACTAAACTGAGAGAGTATTACTAAACTGAGGGAGTATTACTAAACCGAGAGAGTATTACTAAACTGAGAGAATATTACTAAACTGAGAGAGTATTACTAAACTGAGAGAGCTGAGAGAATATTACTAAACTGAGAGAATATTACTAAACTGAGAGAGTATTACTAAACTGAGGGGGTATTACTAAACCGAGAGAGTATTACTAACCTGAGAGAGTATTACTAAACTGAGAGAATATTACTAAACTGTGAGAGTATTACTAAACTGAGAGAGTATTACTAACCCGAGAGAGTATTACTAAACTGAGAGAGTATTACTAAACTGAGAGAGTGTTACTAGACTGAGATAGTATTACTAAACTGAGAGAGTGTTACTAAACTGAGAGAATATTAATCAACGGAGAGATTATTACTAAACTGAGAGAGTATTACTAAACTGAGAGAGTGTTGCTAGACTGAGATAGTATTACTAAACTGAGAGAGTGTTGCTAGACTGAGATAGTATTACTAAACTGAGAGAGTATTACTAAACTGAGAGAGTATTACTAAACTGTGAGAATATTACTCAACTAAGAGATTATTACTCTATGGAGAGATTATTTCTCAACTGAGAGAGTATTACTAAACTGAGAGAGTATTACTAAACTGAGAGAGTGTTACTAAACTGAGAGAATATTACTAAACTGAGAGAGCTGAGAGAGTATAACCAAACTGAGAGAATATTTCTAAACTGAGAGAATATTACTAAACTGAGAGAATATTACTAAACTGAGAGAGCTGAGAGAATATTACTAAACTGAGAGAGTATTACTAAACTGAGAGAATATTACTAAACTGAGAGAGTATTACTAAACTGAGAGAATATTACTAAACCGAGAGAGTATTACTAAACTGAGAGAGTATTACTAAACTGAGAGAATATGACTAAACTGAGAGAATATTACTAAACTGAGCGAATATTACTAAACTGAGAGAGTATTACTAAACTGAGGGAGTATTACTAAACCGAGAGAGTATTACTAAACTGAGAGAATATTACAAAACTGAGAGAGCTGAGAGAATATTACTAAACTGAGAGAATATTACTAAACTGAGAGAGTATTACTAAACTGGGGGAGTATTACTAAACCGAGAGAGTATTACTAACCTGAGAGAGTATTACTAAACTGAGAGAATATTACTAAACTGTGAGAGTATTACTAAACTGAGAGAGTATTACTAACCCGAGAGAGTATTACTAAACTGAGAGAGTATTACTAAACTGAGAGAGTGTTACTAAACTGAGAGAGTGTTACTGGACTGAGAGAGTATTACTAAACTGAGAGAGTGTTACTAAACTGAGAGAGTATTACTAAACTGAGGGAGTATTACTAAACTGAGAGAGTATTACTAAACTGAGAGAGTGTTACTAAACTGAGAGAGTGTTACTAAACTGAGAGAGTGTTACTAGACTGAGAGAGTATTACTAAACTGAGAGAGTGTTACTAAACTGAGAGAGTATTACTAAACTGAGAGAGCTGAGAGAGTATTACAAGACTGAGAGAGTATTACTAAACTGGGTGAGTATTACTAAACCGAGAGAGTATTACTAACCTGAGTGAGTATTACTAAACTGAGAGAATATTACTAAACTGTGAGAGTATTACTAAACTGAGAGAGTATTACTAACCCGAGAGAGTATTACTAAACTGAGAGAGAATTACTAAACTGAGAGAGTGGTACTAGACTGAGATAGTATTACTCAACTGAGAGAGTATTACTAAACTGAGAGAGTGTTACTAAACTGAGAGAGTATTACTAAACTTAGAGAATATTACTAAACTGAGAGAGTATTACTAAACTGAGAGAAATGAGAGAATATTACTAAACTGAGAGAATATTACTAAACTGAGAGAGTATTACTAAACTGAGGGAGTATTACTAAACCGAGAGAGTATTACTAACCTGAGAGAGTATTACTAAACTGAGAGAATATTACTAAACTGTGAGAGTATTACTAACCCGAGAGAGTATTACTAAACTGAGAGAGTATTACTAAACTGAGAGAGTGTTACTAAACTGAGAGAGTATTACTAAACTGAGAGAGTATTACTAAACTGAGAGAGTATCACTAAACTGAGAGAGTGTTACTAAACTGAGAGAGTATTACTAAACTGAGAGAGTATTACTAAACTGAGAGAGTATTACTAAACTGAGAGAGTATTACTAAACTGAGAGAGCATTATAAGAATGAGAGAGTATTACTTAACTGAGACAGTTTTACTAAACTGAGAAAGTACTACTAACCCGAGAGAGTATTACTAAACTGAGAGAGTATTACTAAACTGAGAGAATATTACTAAACTGAGAGAGATGAGAGAATATTACTAAACTGAGAGAGTCTTACTAAACTGAGAGAGTATTACTAAACTGAGAGAGCTGAGAGAATATTACTAAACTGAGAGAATATTACTAAACTGAGAGAGTATTACTAAACTGAGAGAGTATTACTAAACTGAGAGAGTGTTGCTAGACTGAGATAGTATTACTAAACTGAGAGGATATAACTAAACTGAGAGAGTATTACTAAACTGAGAGAATATTACTAAACTGAGAGAGTATTACTAAACTGAGGGAGTATTACTAAACCGAGAGAGTATTACTAAACTGAGAGAATATTACTAAACTGAGAGAGTATTACTAAACTGAGAGAGCTGAGAGAATATTACTAAACTGAGAGAATATTACTAAACTGAGAGAGTATTACTAAACTGAGGGAGTATTACTAAACCGAGAGAGTATTACTAAACTGAGCGAGTATTACTAAACTGAGAGAATATTACTAAACTGAGAGAGTATTACTAAACTGAGGGAGTATTACTAAACCGAGAGAGTATTACTAAACTGAGAGAATATTACTAAACTGAGAGAGTATTACTAAACTGAGAGAGCTGAGAGAATATTACTAAACTGAGAGAATATTACTAAACTGAGAGAGTATTACTAAACTGAGGGAGTATTACTAAACCGAGAGAGTATTACTAAACTGAGCGAGTATTACTAAACTGAGAGAATATTACTAAACTGTGAGAGTATTACTAAACTGAGACAGTATTACTAACCCGAGAGAGTATTACTAAACTGAGAGAGTATTACTAAACTGAGAGAGTGTTACTAGACTGAGATAGTATTACTCAACTGAGAGAGTATTACTAAACTGAGAGAGTATTACTAACCCGAGAGAGTATTACTAAACTGAGAGAGTATTACTAAACTGAGAGAGTGTTACTAGACTGAGATAGTATTACTCAACTGAGAGAGTATTACTAAACTGAGAGAGTGTTACTAGAATGAGAGAGTATTACTAAACTGAGAGAATATTACTAAACTGAGAGAATATTACTAAACTGAGAGAGTATTACTAAACTGAGAGAGTGTTACTAGACTGAGATAGTATTACTCAACTGAGAGAGTATTACTAAACTGAGAGAGTATTACTAACCCGAGAGAGTATTACTAAACTGAGAGAGTATTACTAAACTGAGAGAGTATTACTAAACTGAGAGAGTATTACTAAACTGAGAGAGTATTACTAAACTGAGAGAGTGTTACTAGAATGAGAGAGTATTACTAAACTGAGAGAATATTACTAAACTGAGAAAATATACTAAACTGAGAGAGTATAACTAAACTGAGAGAGCTGAGAGAATATTACTCAAACTGAGAGAATATTACTAAACTGAGAGAGTATTACTAAACTGAGAGAGTGTTACTAAACTGAGAGAGTGTTACTAGACTGAGAGAGTATTACTAAACTGAGGGAGTATTACTAAACCGAGAGAGTATTACTAACCTGAGAGAGTATTACTAAACTGAGGGAATATTACTAAACTGTGACAGTATTACTAAACTGAGAGAGTATTACTAACCCGAGAGAGTATTACTAAACTGAGAGAATATTACTAAACTGAGAGAGTGTTACTAGACTGAGATAGTATTACTCAACTGAGAGAGTATTACTAAACTGAGAGAGTATTACTAAACGGTGAGAGTATTACTAAACTGAGAGAGTATTACCAACCCGAGAGAGTATTATTAAACTGAGAGAGTATTACTAAACTGAGAGAGTGTTACTAGACTGAGATAGTATTACTCAACTGAGAGAGTGTTACTAAACTGAGAGAATATTACTCAACGGAGAGATTATTACTAAACTGAGAGAGTATTACTAAACTGAGAGAGTATTACTAAACTGAGGGAGTATTACTAAACCGAGAGAGTATTACTAAACTGAGCGAGTATTACTAAACTGAGAGAATATTACTAAACTGTGAGAGTATTACTAAACTGAGACAGTATTACTAACCCGAGAGAGTATTACTAAACTGAGAGAGTATTACTAAACTGAGAGAGTGTTACTAGACTGAGATAGTATTACTCAACTGAGAGAGTATTACTAAACTGAGAGAGTATTACTAACCCGAGAGAGTATTACTAAACTGAGAGAGTATTACTAAACTGAGAGAGTGTTACTAGACTGAGATAGTATTACTCAACTGAGAGAGTATTACTAAACTGAGAGAGTGTTACTAAACTGAGAGAGTGTTACTAGACTGAGAGAGTATTACTAAACTGAGAGAGTGTTACTAAACTGAGAGAGTATTACTAAACTGAGAGAGCATTATAAGAATGAGAGAGTATTACTTAACTGAGACAGTTTTACTAAACTGAGAAAGTACTACTAACCCGAGAGAGTATTACTAAACTGAGAGAGTATTACTAAACTGAGAGAGTATTACTAAACTGAGAGAGTATTACTAACCTGAGAGAGTCTTACTAAACTGAGAGAGTATTACTAAACTGAGAGAGTATTACTAAACTGAGAGAGTATTACTAAACTGAGAACTGAGAGAGTATTACTAAACTGAGAGAGTATTACTAAACTGAGAGAGTGTTGCTAGACTGAGATAGTGTTACTAAACTGAGAGGATATAACTAAACTGAGAGAGTATTACTAAACTGAGAGAATATTACTAAACTGAGAGAGTATTACTAAACTGAGGGAGTATTACTAAACCGAGAGAGTATTACTAAACTGAGAGAATATTACTAAACTGAGAGAGTATTACTAAACTGAGAGAGCTGAGAGAATATTACTAAACTGAGAGAGTATTACTAAACTGAGAGAGTATTACTAAACTGAGAGAGTATTACTAAACGGAGAGAGTATTACTAAACTGAGCGAGTATTACTAAACTGAGAGAATATTACTAAACTGAGAGAGTATTACTAAACTGAGGGAGTATTACTAAACCGAGAGAGTATTACTAAACTGAGAGAATATTACTAAACTGAGAGAGTATTACTAAACTGAGAGAGCTGAGAGAATATTACTAAACTGAGAGAATATTACTAAACTGAGAGAGTATTACTAAACTGAGGGAGTATTACTAAACCGAGAGAGTATTACTAAACTGAGCGAGTATTACTAAACTGAGAGAGTATTACTAAACTGAGAGAGTTTTACTAAACTGAGAGAGTATTACTAAACTGAGAGAGTATTACTAAACTGAGAGAGTATTACTAAACTGAGAGAGTGTTACTAGACTGAGATAGTATTACTCAACTGAGAGAGTATTACTAAACTGAGAGAGTATTACTAACCCGAGAGAGTATTACTAAACTGAGAGAGTATTACTAAACTGAGAGAGTGTTACTAGACTGAGATAGTATTACTCAACTGAGAGAGTATTACTAAACTGAGAGAGTGTTACTAGAATGAGAGAGTATTACTAAACTGAGAGAATATTACTAAACTGAGAGAATATTACTAAACTGAGAGAGTATTACTAAACTGAGAGAGTGTTACTAGACTGAGATAGTATTACTCAACTGAGAGAGTATTACTAAACTGAGAGAGTATTACTAACCCGAGAGAGTATTACTAAACTGAGAGAGTATTACTAAACTGAGAGAGTGTTACTAGACTGAGATAGTATTACTCAACTGAGAGAGTATTACTAAACTGAGAGAGTGTTACTAGAATGAGAGAGTATTACTAAACTGAGAGAATATTACTAAACTGAGAGAATATTACTAAACTGAGAGAGTATAACTAAACTGAGAGAGCTGAGAGAATATTACTAAACTGAGAGAATATTACTAAACTGAGAGAGTATTACTAAACTGAGAGAGTGTTACTAAACTGAGAGAGTGTTACTAGACTGAGAGAGTATTACTAAACTGAGGGAGTATTACTAAACCGAGAGAGTATTACTAACCTGAGAGAGTATTACTAAACTGAGAGAATATTACTAAACTGTGACAGTATTACTAAACTGAGAGAGTATTACTAACCCGAGAGAGTATTACTAAACTGAGAGAGTATTACTAAACTGAGAAAGTGTTACTAGACTGAGATAGTATTACTCAACTGAGAGAGTATTACTAAACTGAGAGAGTATTACTAAACGGTGAGAGTATTACTAAACTGAGAGAGTATTACCAACCCGAGAGAGTATTATTAAACTGAGAGAGTATTACTAAACTGAGAGAGTGTTACTAGACTGAGATAGTATTACTCAACTGAGAGAGTGTTACTAAACTGAGAGAATATTACTCAACGGAGAGATTATTACTAAACTGAGAGAGTATTACTAAACTGAGAGAGTATTACTAAACTGAGGGAGTATTACTAAACCGAGAGAGTATTACTAAACTGAGCGAGTATTACTAAACTGAGAGAATATTACTAAACTGTGAGAGTATTACTAAACTGAGACAGTATTACTAACCCGAGAGAGTATTACTAAACTGAGAGAGTATTACTAAACTGAGAGAGTGTTACTAGACTGAGATAGTATTACTCAACTGAGAGAGTATTACTAAACTGAGAGAGTATTACTAACCCGAGAGAGTATTACTAAACTGAGAGAGTATTACTAAACTGAGAGAGTGTTACTAGACTGAGATAGTATTACTCAACTGAGAGAGTATTACTAAACTGAGAGAGTATTACTAAACTGAGAGAGTGTTACTAAACTGAGAGAGTGTTACTAGACTGAGAGAGTATTACTAAACTGAGAGAGTGTTACTAAACTGAGAGAGTATTACTAAACTGAGAGAGCATTATAAGAATGAGAGAGTATTACTTAACTGAGACAGTTTTACTAAACTGAGAAAGTACTACTAACCCGAGAGAGTATTACTAAACTGAGAGAATATTACTAAACTGAGAGAATATTACTAAACTGAGAGAGTATTACTAAACTGAGAGAGTCTTACTAAACTGAGAGAGTATTACTAAACTGAGAGAGTATTACTAAACTGAGAGAGTATTACTAAACTGAGAGAGTATTACAAAACTGAGAGAGTATTACTAAACTGAGAGAGTGTTGCTAGACTGAGATAGTGTTACTAAACTGAGAGGATATAACTAAACTGAGAGAGTATTACTAAACTGAGAGAATATTACTAAACTGAGAGAGTATTACTAAACTGAGAGAGTATTACTAAACTGAGAGAGTATTACTAAACTGAGAGAATATTACTAAACTGAGAGAGTATTACTAAACTGAGAGAGCTGAGAGAATATTACTAAACTGAGAGAATATTACTAAACTGAGAGAGTATTACTAAACTGAGGGAGTATTACTAAACCGAGAGAGTATTACTAAACTGAGCGAGTATTACTAAACTGAGAGAATATTACTAAACTGTGAGAGTATTACTAAACTGAGACAGTATTACTAACCCGAGAGAGTATTACTAAACTGAGAGAGTATTACTAAACTGAGAGAGTGTTACTAGACTGAGATAGTATTACTCAACTGAGAGAGTATTACTAAACTGAGAGAGTATTACTAACCCGAGAGAGTATTACTAAACTGAGAGATTATTACTCAACTGAGAGAGTATTACTAAACTGAGAGAGTATTACTAAACTGAGAGAGTGTTGCTAGACTGAGATAGTGTTACTAAACTGAGAGGATATAACTAAACTGAGAGAGTATTACTAAACTGAGAGAATATTACTAAACTGAGAGAGTATTACTAAACTGAGGGAGTATTACTAAACCGAGAGAGTATTACTAAACTGAGAGAATATTACTAAACTGAGAGAGTATTACTAAACTGAGAGAGCTGAGAGAATATTACTAAACTGAGAGAATATTACTAAACTGAGAGAGTATTACTAAACTGAGGGAGTATTACTAAACCGAGAGAGTATTACTAAACTGAGCGAGTATTACTAAACTGAGAGAATATTACTAAACTGTGAGAGTATTACTAAACTGAGACAGTATTACTAACCCGAGAGAGTATTACTAAACTGAGAGAGTATTACTAAACTGAGAGAGTGTTACTAGACTGAGATAGTATTACTCAACTGAGAGAGTATTACTAAACTGAGAGAGTATTACTAACCCGAGAGAGTATTACTAAACTGAGAGAGTATTACTAAACTGAGAGAGTGTTACTAGACTGAGATAGTATTACTCAACTGAGAGAGTATTACTAAACTGAGAGAGTGTTACTAGAATGAGAGAGTATTACTAAACTGAGAGAATATTACTAAACTGAGAGAATATTACTAAACTGAGAGAGTATTACTAAACTGAGAGAGTGTTACTAGACTGAGATAGTATTACTCAACTGAGAGAGTATTACTAAACTGAGAGAGTATTACTAACCCGAGAGAGTATTACTAAACTGAGAGAGTATTACTAAACTGAGAGAGTGTTACTAGACTGAGATAGTATTACTCAACTGAGAGAGTATTACTAAACTGAGAGAGTGTTACTAGAATGAGAGAGTATTACTAAACTGAGAGAATATTACTAAACTGAGAGAGTATAACTAAACTGAGAGAGCTGAGAGAATATTACTAAACTGAGAGAATATTACTAAACTGAGAGAGTATTACTAAACTGAGAGAGTGTTACTAAACTGAGAGAGTGTTACTAGACTGAGAGAGTATTACTAAACTGAGGGAGTATTACTAAACCGAGAGAGTATTACTAACCTGAGAGAGTATTACTAAACTGAGAGAATATTACTAAACTGTGACAGTATTACTAAACTGAGAGAGTATTACTAACCCGAGAGAGTATTACTAAACTGAGAGAGTATTACTAAACTGAGAAAGTGTTACTAGACTGAGATAGTATTACTCAACTGAGAGAGTATTACTAAACTGAGAGAGTATTACTAAACTGTGAGAGTATTACTAAACTGAGAGAGTATTACCAACCCGAGAGAGTATTATTAAACTGAGAGAGTGTTACTAAACTGAGAGAGTATTACTCAACTGAGAGAGTGTTACTAAACTGAGAGAATATTACTCAACGGAGAGATTATTACTAAACTGAGAGAGTATTACTAAACTGAGAGAGTATTACTAAACTGAGGGAGTATTACTAAACCGAGAGAGTATTACTAAACTGAGCGAGTATTACTAAACTGAGAGAATATTACTAAACTGTGAGAGTATTACTAAACTGAGACAGTATTACTAACCCGAGAGAGTATTACTAAACTGAGAGAGTATTACTAAACTGAGAGAGTGTTACTAGACTGAGATAGTATTACTCAACTGAGAGAGTATTACTAAACTGAGAGAGTATTACTAACCCGAGAGAGTATTACTAAACTGAGAGAGTATTACTAAAATGAGAGAGTGTTACTAGACTGAGATAGTATTACTCAACTGAGAGAGTATTACTAAACTGAGAGAGTGTTACTAGAATGAGAGAGTATTACTAAACTGAGAGAATATTACTAAACTGAGAGAATATTACTAAACTGAGAGAGTATTACTAAACTGAGAGAGTGTTACTAGACTGAGATAGTATTACTCAACTGAGAGAGTATTACTAAACTGAGAGAGTATTACTAACCCGAGAGAGTATTACTAAACTGAGAGAGTATTACTAAACTGAGAGAGTGTTACTAGACTGAGATAGTATTACTCAACTGAGAGAGTATTACTAAACTGAGAGAGTGTTACTAGAATGAGAGAGTATTACTAAACTGAGAGAATATTACTAAACTGAGAGAATATTACTAAACTGAGAGAGTATAACTAAACTGAGAGAGCTGAGAGAATATTACTAAACTGAGAGAATATTACTAAACTGAGAGAGTATTACTAAACTGAGAGAGTGTTACTAAACTGAGAGAGTGTTACTAGACTGAGAGAGTATTACTAAACTGAGGGAGTATTACTAAACCGAGAGAGTATTACTAACCTGAGAGAGTATTACTAAACTGAGAGAATATTACTAAACTGTGACAGTATTACTAAACTGAGAGAGTATTACTAACCCGAGAGAGTATTACTAAACTGAGAGAGTATTACTAAACTGAGAAAGTGTTACTAGACTGAGATAGTATTACTCAACTGAGAGAGTATTACTAAACTGAGAGAGTATTACTAAACGGTGAGAGTATTACTAAACTGAGAGAGTATTACCAACCCGAGAGAGTATTATTAAACTGAGAGAGTATTACTAAACTGAGAGAGTGTTACTAGACTGAGATAGTATTACTCAACTGAGAGAGTGTTACTAAACTGAGAGAATATTACTCAACGGAGAGATTATTACTAAACTGAGAGAGTATTACTAAACTGAGAGAGTGTTGCTAGACTGAGATAGTATTACTAAACTGAGAGAGTATTACTAAACTGAGAGAGTATTACTAAACTGTGAGAATATTACTCAACTGAGAGATTATTACTCTATGGAGAGATTATTTCTCAACTGAGAGAGTATTACTAAACTGAGAGAGTATTACTAAACTGAGAGAGTGTTACTAAACTGAGAGAATATTACTCAACTGAGAGAGTATTACTAAACTGATAGAATATTATTAAACTGAGAGAGCTGAGAGAGTATTACCAAACTGAGAGAATATTACTAAACTGAGAGAATATTACTAAACTGAGAGAATATTACTAAACTGAGAGAGCTGAGAGAATATTACTAAACTGAGAGAGTATTACTAAACTGAGAGAATATTACTAAACCGAGAGAGCTGAGAGAGTATTATAAGAATGAGAGAATATTACTAAACTGAGAGAGTATTACTAAACTGAGAGAGTATTACTAAACTGAGAGAGCTGAGAGAGTATTATAAGACTGAGAGAGTATTACTAAACTGAGAGAGTTTTACTAAACTGAGAGAGTACTACTAACCCGAGAGAGTATTACTAAACTGAGAGAGTATTACTAAACTGAGAGAGTATTACTAAACTGAGAGAGATGAGAGAATATTGCTAAACTGAGAGAGTATTACTAGAATGAGAGAGTATTACTAAACTGAGAGAATATTACTAAACTGAGAGAATATTACTAAACTGAGAGAGTATAACTAAACTGAGAGAGCTGAGAGAGTATTACTAAACTGAGAGAATATTACTAAACTGAGAGAATATTACTAAACTGAGAGAGTATAACTAAACTGAGAGAGCTGAGAGAATATTACTAAACTGAGAGAATATTACTAAACTGAGAGAGTATTACTAAACCGAGAGAGTGTTACTAAACTGAGAGAGTGTTACTAGACTGAGAGAGTATTACTAAACTGAGAGAGTGTTACTAAACTGAGAGAGTATTACTAAACTGAGAGAGTATTACTAAACTGAGAGAGTCTTACTAAACTGAGAGAGTATTACTAAACTGAGAGAGCTGAGAGAATATTACTAAACTGAGAGAATATTACTAAACTGAGAGAGTATTACTAAACTGAGAGAGTATTACTAAACTGAGAGAGTGTTGCTAGACTGAGATAGTGTTACTAAACTGAGAGGATATAACTAAACTGAGAGAGTATTACTAAACTGAGAGAATATTACTAAACTGAGAGAGTATTACTAAACTGAGGGAGTATTACTAAACCGAGAGAGTATTACTAAACTGAGAGAATATTACTAAACTGAGAGAGTATTACTAAACTGAGAGAGCTGAGAGAATATTACTAAACTGAGAGAATATTACTAAACTGAGAGAGTATTACTAAACTGAGAGAGTATTACTAAACTGAGAGAGTATTACTAAACTGAGCGAGTATTACTAAACTGAGAGAATATTACTAAACTGTGAGAGTATTACTAAACTGAGACAGTATTACTAACCCGAGAGAGTATTACTAAACTGAGACAGTATTACTAAACTGAGAGAGTGTTACTAGACTGAGATAGTATTACTCAACTGAGAGAGTATTACTAAACTGAGAGAGTATTACTAACCCGAGAGAGTATTACTAAACTGAGAGAGTATTACTAAACTGAGAGAGTGTTACTAGACTGAGATAGTATTACTCAACTGAGAGAGTATTACTAAACTGAGAGAGTGTTACTAGAATGAGAGAGTATTACTAAACTGAGAGAATATTACTAAACTGAGAGAATATTACTAAACTGAGAGAGTATTACTAAACTGAGAGAGTGTTACTAGACTGAGATAGTATTACTCAACTGAGAGAGTATTACTAAACTGAGAGAGTATTACTAACCCGAGAGAGTATTACTAAACTGAGAGAGTATTACTAAACTGAGAGAGTGTTACTAGACTGAGATAGTATTACTCAACTGAGAGAGTATTACTAAACTGAGAGAGTGTTACTAGAATGAGAGAGTATTACTAAACTGAGAGAATATTACTAAACTGAGAGAATATTACTAAACTGAGAGAGTATAACTAAACTGAGAGAGCTGAGAGAATATTACTAAACTGAGAGAATATTACTAAACTGAGAGAGTATTACTAAACTGAGAGAGTGTTACTAAACTGAGAGAGTGTTACTAGACTGAGAGAGTATTACTAAACTGAGGGAGTATTACTAAACCGAGAGAGTATTACTAACCTGAGAGAGTATTACTAAACTGAGAGAATATTACTAAACTGTGACAGTATTACTAAACTGAGAGAGTATTACTAACCCGAGAGAGTATTACTAAACTGAGAGAGTATTACTAAACTGAGAAAGTGTTACTAGACTGAGATAGTATTACTCAACTGAGAGAGTATTACTAAACTGAGAGAGTATTACTAAACGGTGAGAGTATTACTAAACTGAGAGAGTATTACCAACCCGAGAGAGTATTATTAAACTGAGAGAGTATTACTAAACTGAGAGAGTGTTACTAGACTGAGATAGTATTACTCAACTGAGAGAGTGTTACTAAACTGAGAGAATATTACTCAACGGAGAGATTATTACTAAACTGAGAGAGTATTACTAAACTGAGAGAGTATTACTAAACTGAGGGAGTATTACTAAACCGAGAGAGTATTACTAAACTGAGCGAGTATTACTAAACTGAGAGAATATTACTAAACTGTGAGAGTATTACTAAACTGAGACAGTATTACTAACCCGAGAGAGTATTACTAAACTGAGAGAGTATTACTAAACTGAGAGAGTGTTACTAGACTGAGATAGTATTACTCAACTGAGAGAGTATTACTAAACTGAGAGAGTATTACTAACCCGAGAGAGTATTACTAAACTGAGAGAGTATTACTAAACTGAGAGAGTATTACTAAACTGAGAGAGTATTACTAAACTGAGAGAGTGTTACTAGACTGAGATAGTATTACTCAACTGAGAGAGTATTACTAAACTGAGAGAGTATTACTAACCCGAGAGAGTATTACTAAACTGAGAGAGTATTACTAAACTGAGAGAGTGTTACTAGACTGAGATAGTATTACTCAACTGAGAGAGTATTACTAAACTGAGAGAGTGTTACTAGAATGAGAGAGTATTACTAAACTGAGAGAATATTACTAAACTGAGAGAATATTACTAAACTGAGAGAGTATAACTAAACTGAGAGAGCTGAGAGAATATTACTAAACTGAGAGAATATTACTAAACTGAGAGAGTATTACTAAACTGAGAGAGTGTTACTAAACTGAGAGAGTGTTACTAGACTGAGAGAGTATTACTAAACTGAGGGAGTATTACTAAACCGAGAGAGTATTACTAACCTGAGAGAGTATTACTAAACTGAGAGAATATTACTAAACTGTGACAGTATTACTAAACTGAGAGAGTATTACTAACCCGAGAGAGTATTACTAAACTGAGAGAGTATTACTAAACTGAGGGAGTATTACTAAACCGAGAGAGTATTACTAAACTGAGAGAATATTACAAAACTGAGAGAGCTGAGAGAATATTACTAAACTGAGAGAATATTACTAAACTGAGAGAATATTACTAAACTGAGAGAGTATAACTAAACTGAGAGAGCTGAGAGAATATTACTAAACTGAGAGAATATTACTAACCTGAGAGAGTATTACTAAACTGAGAGAATATTACTAAACTGTGACAGTATTACTAAACTGAGAGAGTATTACTAACCCGAGAGAGTATTACTAAACTGAGAGAGTATTACTAAACTGAGGGAGTATTACTAAACCGAGAGAGTATTACTAAACTGAGAGAGTATTACTAAACTGAGGGAGTATTACTAAACCGAGAGAGTATTACTAAACTGAGAGAATATTACAAAACTGAGAGAGCTGAGAGAGTATTACTAAACTGAGAGAATATTACTAAACTGAGAGAATATTACTAAACTGAGAGAGTATTACTAAACTGAGAGAGCTGAGAGAATATTACTAAACTGAGAGAATATTACTAAACTGAGAGAGTATTACTAAACTGAGAGAGTGTTACTAAACTGAGAGAGTGTTACTAGACTGAGAGAGTATTACTAAACTGAGAGAGTGTTACTAAACTGAGAGAGTATTACTAAACTGAGAGAGCTGAGAGAGTATTACAAGACTGAGAGAGTATTACTAAACTGAGAGAATATTACTAAACCGAGAGAGTATTACTAAACTGAGAGAGTATTACTAAACTGAGAGAATATGACTAAACTGAGAGAGTATTACTAAACTGAGAGAGTATTACTAAACTGAGAGAGTATTACTAAACTGAGAGAATATTACTAAACTGAGAGAGCTGAGAGAATATTACTAAACTGAGAGAATATTACTAAACTGAGAGAGTATTACTAAACTGGGGGAGTATTACTAAACCGAGAAAGTATTACTAACCTGATAGAGTATTACTAAACTGAGAGAATATTACTAACCCGAGAGAGTATTACTAAACTGAGAGAGTATTACTAAACTGAGAGAGTGTTACTAAACTGAGAGAGTGTTACTAGACTGAGAGAGTATTACTAAACTGAGAGAGTGTTACTAAACTGAGAGAGTATTACTAAACTGAGAGAGCTGAGAGAGTATTACAAGACTGAGAGAGTATTACTAAACTGAGAGAGCATTACTAAACTGGGTGAGTATTACTAAACCGAGAGAGTATTACTAACCTGAGAGAGTATTACTAAACTGAGAGAATATTACTAAACTGTGAGAGTGTTGCTAAACTGAGATAGTATTACTAAACTGAGAGGATATAACTAAACTGAGAGAGTATTACTAAACTGAGAGAATATTACTAAACTGAGAGAGTATTACTAAACTGAGGGAGTATTACTAAACCGAGAGAGTATTACTAATCTGAGAGAATATTACTAAACTGAGAGAGTATTACTAAACTGAGAGAGCTGAGAGAATATTACTAAACTGAGAGAATATTACTAAACTGAGAGAGTATTACTAAACTGAGGGAGTATTACTAAACCGAGAGAGTATTACTAACCTGAGAGAGTATTACTAAACTGAGAGAATATTACTAAACTGTGACAGTATTACTAAACTGAGAGAGTATTACTAACCCGAGAGAGTATTACTAAACTGAGAGAGTATTACTAAACTGAGAAAGTGTTACTAGACTGAGATAGTATTACTCAACTGAGAGAGTATTACTAAACTGAGAGAGTATTACTAAACGGTGAGAGTATTACTAAACTGAGAGAGTATTACTAACCCGAGAGAGTATTACTAAACTGAGAGAGTATTACTAAACTGAGAGAGTGTTACTAGACTGAGATAGTATTACTCAACTGAGAGAGTGTTACTAAACTGAGAGAATATTACTCAACGGAGAGATTATTACTAAACTGAGAGAGTATTACTAAACTGAGAGAGTGTTGCTAGACTGAGATAGTATTACTAAACTGAGAGAGTATTACTAAACTGAGAGAGTATTACTAAACTGTGAGAATATTACTCAACTGAGAGATTATTACTCTATGGAGAGATTATTTCTCAACTGAGAGAGTATTACTAAACTGAGAGAGTATTACTAAACTGAGAGAGTGTTACTAAACTGAGAGAATATTACTCAACTGAGAGAGTATTACTAAACTGATAGAATATTACTAAACTGAGATAGCTGAGAGAGTATTACCAAACTGAGAGAATATTACTAAACTGAGAGAATATTACTAAACTGAGAGAATATTACTAAACTGAGAGAGCTGAGAGAATATTACTAAACTGAGAGAGTATTACTAAACTGAGAGAATATTACTAAACCGAGAGAGTATTACTAAACTGAGAGAGTATTACTAAACTGAGAGAATATGACTAAACTGAGAGAGTATTACTAAACTGAGAGAGCTGAGAGAATATTACTAAACTGAGCGAATATTACTACACTGAGAGAGTATTACTAAACTGAGGGAGTATTACTAAACCGAGAGAGTATTACTAAACTGAGAGAATATTACTAAACTGAGAGAGCTGAGAGAATATTACTAAACTGAGAGAATATTACTAAACTGAGAGAGTATTACTAAACTGGGGGAGTATTACTAAACCGAGAAAGTATTACTAACCTGATAGAGTATTACTAAACTGAGAGAATATTACTAAACTGTGAGAGTATTACTAAACTGAGAGAGTATTACTAACCCGAGAGAGTATTACTAAACTGAGAGAGTATTACTAAACTGAGAGAGTGTTACTAAACTGAGAGAGTGTTACTGGACTGAGAGAGTATTACTAAACTGAGAGAGTGTTACTAAACTGAGAGAGTATTACTAAACTGAGAGAGCATTATAAGAATGAGAGAGTATTACTTAACTGAGACAGTTTTACTAAACTGAGAAAGTACTACTAACCCGAGAGAGTATTACTAAACTGAGAGTGTATTACTAAACTGAGAGAATATTACTAAACTGAGAGAGAGAGAGTATTACTAAACTGAGAGAGTCTTACTAAACTGAGAGAGTATTACTAAACTGAGAGAATATTACTAAACTGAGAGATTATTACTAAACTGAGAGAGTATTACTAAACTGAGAGAGTATTACTAAACTGAGAGAGTGTTGCTAGACTGAGATAGTGTTACTAAACTGAGAGGATATAACTAAACTGAGAGAGTATTACTAAACTGAGAGAATATTACTAAACTGAGAGAGTATTACTAAACTGAGGGAGTATTACTAAACCGAGAGAGTATTACTAAACTGAGAGAATATTACTAAACTGAGAGAGTATTACTAAACTGAGAGAGCTGAGAGAATATTACTAAACTGAGAGAATATTACTAAACTGAGAGAGTATTACTAAACTGAGGGAGTATTACTAAACCGAGAGAGTATTACTAAACTGAGCGAGTATTACTAAACTGAGAGAATATTACTAAACTGTGAGAGTATTACTAAACTGAGACAGTATTACTAACCCGAGAGAGTATTACTAAACTGAGAGAGTATTACTAAACTGAGAGAGTGTTACTAGACTGAGATAGTATTACTCAACTGAGAGAGTATTACTAAACTGAGAGAGTATTACTAACCTGAGAGAGTATTACTAAACTGAGAGAGTATTACTAAACTGAGAGAGTGTTACTAAACTGAGAGAGTATTACTCAACTGAGAGAGTATTACTAAACTGAGAGAGTGTTACTAGAATGAGAGAGTATTACTAAACTGAGAGAATATTACTAAACTGAGAGAATATTACTAAACTGAGAGAGTATTACTAAACTGAGAGAGTGTTACTAAACTGAGAGAGTGTTACTAGACAGAGAGTATTACTAAACTGAGAGAGTGTTACTAAACTGATAGAGTATTACTAAAATGAGAGAGCTGAGAGAGTATTACAAGACTGAGAGAGTATTACTAAACTGAGAGAGTTTTACTAAACTGAGAGAGTATTACTAAACAGAGAGAGTATTACTAAACTGAGAGACTATTACTAAACTGAGAGAGCTGAGAGAGTATTACTAAACTGAGAGAGTGTTGCTAAACTGAGATAGTATTACTAAACTGAGAGGATATAACTAAACTGAGAGAGTATTACTAAACTGAGAGAATATTACTAAACTGAGAGAGTATTACTAAACTGAGAGAGTATTACTAAACTGAGAGAATATGACTAAACTGAGAGAATATTACTAAACTGAGAGAATATTACTAAACTGAGAGAGTATTACTAAACTGAGGGAGTATTACTAAACCGAGAGAGTATTACTAAACTGAGAGAATATTACAAAACTGAGAGAATATTACTAAACTGAGAGAATATTACTAAACTGAGAGAGTATTACTAAACTGGGGGAGTATTACTAAACCGAGAGAGTATTACTAACCTGAGAGAGTATTACTAAACTGAGAGAATATTACTAAACTGTGAGAGTATTACTAAACTGAGAGAGTATTACTAACCCGAGAGAGTATTACTATACTGAGAGAGTATTACTAAACTGAGAGAGTGTTACTAAACTGAGAGAGTGTTACTGGACTGAGAGAGTATTACTAAACTGAGAGAGTGTTACTAAACTGAGAGAGTATTACTAAACTGAGAGAGCTGAGAGAGTATTACAAGACTGAGAGAGTATTAGTAAACTGAGAGAGTATTACTAAACTGAGAAAGTACTACTAACCAGAGAGAGTATTACTAAACTGAGAGAGTATTACTAAACTGAGGGAGTATTACTAAACCGAGAGAGTATTACTAAACTGAGAGAATATTACTAAACTGAGAGAGTATTACTAAACTGAGAGAGCTGAGAGAATATTACTAAACTGAGAGAATATTACTAAACTGAGAGAGTATTACTAAACTGGGGGAGTATTACTAAACCGAGAGAGTATTACTAACCTGAGAGAGTATTACTAAACTGAGAGAATATTACTAAACTGTGAGAGTATTACTAAACTGAGAGAGTATTACTAACCCGGGAGAGTATTACTAAACTGAGAGAGTATTACTAAACTGAGAGAGTGTTACTAGACTGAGATAGTATTACTAAACTGAGAGAGTATTACTAAACTGAGAGAGTGTTACTAGACTGAGAGAGTATTACTAAACTTAGAGAATATTACTAAACTGAGAGAGTATTACTAAACTGAGAGAGCTGAGAGAATATTACTAAACTGAGAGAATATTACTAAACTGAGAGAGTATTACTAAACTGGGGGAGTATTACTAAACCGAGAGAGTATTACTAACCTGAGAGAGTATTACTAAACTGAGAGAATATTACTAAACTGTGAGAGTATTACTAAACTGAGAGAGTATTACTAACCCGGGAGAGTATTACTAAACTGAGAGAGTATTACTAAACTGAGAGAGTGTTACTAGACTGAGATAGTATTACTCAACTGAGAGAGTATTACTAAACTGAGAGAGTATTACTAAACTGAGAGAGTATTACTAAACTGAGAGAGTGTTACTAAACTGAGAGAGTGTTACTAGAATGAGAGAGTATTACTAAACTGAGAGAATATTACTAAACTGAGAGAATATTACTAAACTGAGAGAGTATTACTAAACTGAGAGAGTGTTACTAAACTGAGAGAGTGTTACTAGACTGAGAGAGTATTACTAAACTGAGAGAGTGTTACTAAACTGAGAGAGTATTACTAAACTGAGAGAGCTGAGAGAGTATTACTAAGACTGAGAGAATATTACTAAACTGAGAGAGTGTTACTAGACTGAGATAGTATTACTAAACTGAGAGAGTATTACTAAACTGAGAGAGTATTACTAAACTGTGAGAATATTACTCAACTGAGAGATTATTACTCTATGGAGAGATTATTTCTCAACTGAGAGAGTATTACTAAACTGAGAGAGTATTACTAAACTGAGAGAGTGTTACTAAACTGAGAGAATATTACTCAACTGAGAGAGTATTACTAAACTGAGAGAGCTGAGAGAATATTACTAAACTGAGCGAATATTACTAAACTGAGAGAGTATTACTAAACTGAGAGAATATTACTAAACTGAGAGAGTGTTACTAAACTGAGAGAGTATTACTAAACTGAGAGAGCTGAGAGAGTATTACTAAACTGAGAGAGTATTAGTAAACTGAGAGAGTATTACTAAACTGAGAAAGTACTACTAACCAGAGAGAGTATTACTAAACTGAGAGAGTATTACTAAACTGAGGGAGTATTACTAAACCGAGAGAGTATTACTAAACTGAGAGAATATTACTAAACTGAGAGAGTATTACTAAACTGAGAGAGCTGAGAGAATATTACTAAACTGAGAGAATATTACTAAACTGAGAGAGTATTACTAAACTGGGGGAGTATTACTAAACCGAGAGAGTATTACTAACCTGAGAGAGTATTACTAAACTGAGAGAATATTACTAAACTGTGAGAGTATTACTAAACTGAGAGAGTATTACTAACCCGGGAGAGTATTACTAAACTGAGAGAGTATTACTAAACTGAGAGAGTGTTACTAGACTGAGATAGTATTACTCAACTGAGAGAGTATTACTAAACTGAGAGAGTGTTACTAGACTGAGAGAGTATTACTAAACTTAGAGAATATTACTAAACTGAGAGAGTATTACTAAACTGAGAGAGCTGAGAGAATATTACTAAACTGAGAGAGTATTACTAAACTGAGAGAGTATTACTAAACTGGGGGAGTATTACTAAACCGAGAGAGTATTACTAACCTGAGAGAGTATTACTAAACTGAGAGAATATTACTAAACTGTGAGAGTATTACTAAACTGAGAGAGTATTACTAACCCGGGAGAGTATTACTAAACTGAGAGAGTATTACTAAACTGAGAGAGTGTTACTAGACTGAGATAGTATTACTCAACTGAGAGAGTATTACTAAACTGAGAGAGTATTACTAAACTGAGAGAGTATTACTAAACTGAGAGAGTGTTACTAAACTGAGAGAGTGTTACTAGAATGAGAGAGTATTACTAAACTGAGAGAATATTACTAAACTGAGAGAATATTACTAAACTGAGAGAGTATTACTAAACTGAGAGAGTGTTACTAAACTGAGAGAGTGTTACTAGACTGAGAGAGTATTACTAAACTGAGAGAGTGTTACTAAACTGAGAGAGTATTACTAAACTGAGAGAGCTGAGAGAGTATTATAAGAATGAGAGATTATTACTAAACTGAGAGAGTGTTACTAGACTGAGATAGTATTACTAAACTGAGAGAGTATTACTAAACTGAGAGAGTATTACTAAACTGTGAGAATATTACTCAACTGAGAGATTATTACTCTATGGAGAGATTATTTCTCAACTGAGAGAGTATTACTAAACTGAGAGAGTATTACTAAACTGAGAGAGTGTTACTAAACTGAGAGAATATTACTCAACTGAGAGAGTATTACTAAACTGAGAGAGCTGAGAGAATATTACTAAACTGAGCGAATATTACTAAACTGAGAGAGTATTACTAAACTGAGAGAATATTACTAAACTGAGAGAGCTGAGAGACTATTACTAAACTGAGAGAGTATTACTAAACTGAGAAAATATTACTAAACTGAGAGAGTATTACTAAACTGAGAGAGTATTACTAAACTGAGAGAATATTACTAAACTGAGAGAGTATTACTAAACTGAGAGAGCTGAGAGAATATTACTAAACTGAGCGAATATTACTAAACTGAGAGAGTATTACTAAACTGAGGGAGTTTTACTAAACCGAGAGAGTATTACTAAACTGAGAGAATATTACTAAACTGAGAGAGTATTACTAAACTGAGAGAAATGAGAGAATATTACTAAACTGAGAGAATATTACTAAACTGAGAGAGTATTACTAAACTGAGGGAGTATTACTGAACCGAGAGAGTATTACTAACCTGAGAGAGTATTACTAAACTGAGAGAATATTACTAAACTGTGAGAGTATTACTAAACTGAGAGAGTATTACTAACCCGAGAGAGTATTACTAAACTGAGAGAGTATTACTAAACTGAGAGAGTGTTACTAGACTGAGATAGTATTACTAAACTGAGAGAGTATTACTAAACTGAGAGAGTGTTACTAAACTGAGAGAGTGTTACTAGACTGAGAGAGTATTACTAAACTGAGAGAGTGTTACTAAACTGAGAGAGTATTACTAAACTGAGAGAAATGAGAGAATATTACTAAACTGAGAGAATATTACTAAACTGAGAGAGTATTACTAAACTGAGGGAGTATTACTAAACCGAGAGAGTATTACTAACCTGAGAGAGTATTACTAAACTGAAAGAATATTACTAAACTGTGAGAGTATTACTAAACTGAGAGAGTATTACTAACCCGAGAGAGTATTACTAAACTGAGAGAGTATTACTAAACTGAGAGAGTGTTACTAGACTGAGATAGTATTACTCAACTGAGAGAGTATTACTAAACTGAGAGAGTATTACTAAACTGAGAGAATATTACTAAACTGAGAGAACTGAGAGAATATTACTAAACTGAGAGAGTATTACTAAACTGAGAGAATATTACTAAACTGGGTGAGTATTACTAAACCGAGAGAGTATTACTAACCTGAGAGAGTATTACTAAACTGAGAGAATATTACTAAACTGTGAGAGTATTACTAAACTGAGAGAGTATTACTAACCCGAGAGAGTATTACTAAACTGAGAGAGTATTACTAAACTGAGAGAGTGGTACTAGACTGAGATAGTATTACTAAACTGAGAGAGTGTTACTAAACTGAGAGAGTATTACTAAACTGAGAGAGTGTTACTAGACTGAGAGAGTATTACTAAACTGAGAGAGTGTTACTAAACTGAGAGAGTATTACTAAACTGAGAGAGCTGAGAGAGTATTACAAGACTGAGAGAGTATTACTAAACTGAGAGAGTTTTACTAAACTGAGAAAGTACTACTAACCCGAGAGAGTATTACTAAACTGAGAGAGTATTACTAAACTGAGAGAATATTACTAAACTGAGAGAGCTGAGAGAATATTACTAAACTGAGAGAGTATTACTAAACTGAGAGAGTGTTACTAAACTGAGAGAAAATTACTCAACGGAGAGATTATTACTCAACTGAGAGAGTATTACTAAACTGAGAGAGTATTACTAAACTGAGAGAATATTACTAAACGGTGAGAGTATTACTAAACTGAGAGAGTATTACTAACCCGAGAGAGTATTACTAAACTGAGAGAGTATTACTAAACTGAGAGAGTGTTACTAGACTGAGATAGTATTACTCAACTGAGAGAGTGTTACTAAACTGAGAGAATATTACTAAACGGTGAGAGTATTACTCAACTGAGAGAGTATTACTAACCCGAGAGAGTATTACTAAACTGAGAGAGTATTACTAAACTGAGAGAGTATTACTAAACTGAGAGAGTGTTACGAGACTGAGAGAGTATTACTCAACTGAGAGAGTATTACTAAACTGAGAGAGTATAACTAAACTGAGAGAGCTGAGAGAATATTACTAAACTGAGAGAATATTACTAAACTGAGAGAGTATTACTAAACTGAGAGAGTGTTACTAAACTGAGAGAGTGTTACTAGACTGAGAGAGTATTACTAAACTGAGAGAGTGTTACTAAACTGAGAGAGTATTACTAAACTGAGAGAGCATTATAAGAATGAGAGAGTATTACTAAACTGAGACAGTTTTACTAAACTGAGAAAGTACTACTAACCCGAGAGAGTATTACTAAACTGAGAGAGTATTACTAAACTGAGAGAATATTACTAAACTGAGAGAGATGAGAGAATATTACTAAACTGAGAGAGTCTTACTAAACTGAGAGAGTGTTACTAAACTGAGAGAAAATTACTCAACGGAGAGATTATTACTCAACTGAGAGAGTATTACTAAACTGAGAGAGTATTACTAAACTGAGAGAGTGTTACTAAACTGAGAGAGTGTTACTAAACTGAGAGAGTGTTACTAAACTGAGAGAGTATTACTAAACTGAGAGAAATGAGAGAATATTACTAAACTGAGAGAATATTACTAAACTGAGAGAGTATTACTAAACCGAGAGAGTATTACTAACCTGAGAGAGTATTACTAAACTGAAAGAATATTACTAAACTGTGAGAGTATTACTAAACTGAGAGAGTATTACTAACCCGAGAGAGTATTACTAAACTGAGAGAGTATTACTAAACTGAGAGAGTGTTACTAGACTGAGATAGTATTACTCAACTGAGAGAGTATTACTAAACTGAGAGAGTATTACTAAACTGAGAGAGTATTACTAAACTGAGAGAACTGAGAGAATATTACTAAACTGAGAGAATATTACTAAACTGAGAGAGTATTACTAAACTGAGAGAGTATTACTAAACCGAGAGAGTATTACTAACCTGAGAGAGTATTACTACTAAACTGAGAGAATATTACTAAACTGTGAGAGTATTACTAAACTGAGAGAGTATTACTAACCCGAGAGAGTATTACTAAACTGAGAGAGTATTACTAAACTGAGAGAGTGGTACTAGACTGAGATAGTATTACTAAACTGAGAGAGTGTTACTAAACTGAGAGAGTATTACTAAACTGAGAGAGTGTTACTAGACTGAGAGAGTATTACTAAACTGAGAGAGTGTTACTAAACTGAGAGAGTATTACTAAACTGAGAGAGCTGAGAGAGTATTACAAGACTGAGAGAGTATTACTAAACTGAGAGAGTTTTACTAAACTGAGAAAGTACTACTAACCCGAGAGAGTATTACTAAACTGAGAGAGTATTACTAAACTGAGAGAATATTACTAAACTGAGAGAACTGAGAGAATATTACTAAACTGAGAGAGTATTACTAAACTGAGAGAGTGTTACTAAACTGAGAGAAAATTACTCAACGGAGAGATTATTACTCAACTGAGAGAGTATTACTAAACTGAGAGAGTATTACTAAACTGAGAGAATATTACTAAACGGTGAGAGTATTACTAAACTGAGAGAGTATTACTAACCCGAGAGAGTATTACTAAACTGAGAGAGTATTACTAAACTGAGAGAGTGTTACTAGACTGAGATAGTATTACTCAACTGAGAGAGTGTTACTAAACTGAGAGAATATTACTAAACGGTGAGAGTATTACTCAACTGAGAGAGTATTACTAACCCGAGAGAGTATTACTAAACTGAGAGAGTATTACTAAACTGAGAGAGTATTACTAAACTGAGAGAGTGTTACGAGACTGAGATAGTATTACTCAACTGAGAGAGTATTACTAAACTGAGAGAGTATAACTAAACTGAGAGAGGTGAGAGAATATTACTAAACTGAGAGAATATTACTAAACTGAGAGAGTATTACTAAACTGAGAGAGTGTTACTAAACTGAGAGAGTGTTACTAGACTGAGAGAGTATTACTAAACTGAGAGAGTGTTACTAAACTGAGAGAGTATTACTAAACTGAGAGAGCATTATAAGAATGAGAGAGTATTACTAAACTGAGACAGTTTTACTAAACTGAGAAAGTACTACTAACCCGAGAGAGTATTACTAAACTGAGAGAGTATTACTAAACTGAGAGAATATTACTAAACTGAGAGAGATGAGAGAATATTACTAAACTGAGAGAGTCTTACTAAACTGAGAGAGTGTTACTAAACTGAGAGAAAATTAATCAACGGAGAGATTATTACTCAACTGAGAGAGTATTACTAAACTGAGAGAGTATTACTAAACTGAGAGAGTGTTGCTAGACTGAGATAGTGTTACTAAACTGAGAGGATATAACTAAACTGAGAGAGTATTACTAAACTGAGAGAATATTACTAAACTGAGAGAGTATTACTAAACTGAGGGAGTATTACTAAACCGAGAGAGTATTACTAAACTGAGAGAATATTACTAAACTGAGAGAGTATTACTAAACTGAGAGAGCTGAGAGAATATTACTAAACTGAGAGAATATTACTAAACGGTGAGAGTATTACTAAACTGAGAGAGTATTACTAACCCGAGAGAGTATTACTAAACTGAGAGAGTATTACTAAACTGAGAGAGTGTTACTAGACTGAGATAGTATTACTCAACTGAGAGAGTGTTACTAAACTGAGAGAATATTACTAAACGGTGAGAGTATTACTCAACTGAGAGAGTATTACTAACCCGAGAGAGTATTACTAAACTGAGAGAGTATTACTAAACTGAGAGAGTGTTACGAGACTGAGATAGTATTACTCAACTGAGAGAATATTACTAAACTGAGAGAGTATAACTAAACTGAGAGAGGTGAGAGAATATTACTAAACTGAGAGAATATTACTAAACTGAGAGAGTATTACTAAACTGAGAGAGTGTTACTAAACTGAGAGAGTGTTACTAGACTGAGAGAGTATTACTAAACTGAGAGAGTGTTACTAAACTGAGAGAGTATTACTAAACTGAGAGAGCATTATAAGAATGAGAGAGTATTACTAAACTGAGACAGTTTTACTAAACTGAGAAAGTACTACTAACCCGAGAGAGTATTACTAAACTGAGAGAGTATTACTAAACTGAGAGAATATTACTAAACTGAGAGAGATGAGAGAATATTACTAAACTGAGAGAGTCTTACTAAACTGAGAGAGTGTTACTAAACTGAGAGAAAATTAATCAACGGAGAGATTATTACTCAACTGAGAGAGTATTACTAAACTGAGAGAGTATTACTAAACTGAGAGAGTGTTGCTAGACTGAGATAGTGTTACTAAACTGAGAGGATATAACTAAACTGAGAGAGTATTACTAAACTGAGAGAATATTACTAAACTGAGAGAGTATTACTAAACTGAGGGAGTATTACTAAACCGAGAGAGTATTACTAAACTGAGAGAATATTACTAAACTGAGAGAGTATTACTAAACTGAGAGAGCTGAGAGAATATTACTAAACTGAGAGAATATTACTAAACGGTGAGAGTATTACTAAACTGAGAGAGTATTACTAACCCGAGAGAGTATTACTAAACTGAGAGAGTATTACTAAACTGAGAGAGTGTTACTAGACTGAGATAGTATTACTCAACTGAGAGAGTGTTACTAAACTGAGAGAATATTACTAAACGGTGAGAGTATTACTCAACTGAGAGAGTATTACTAACCCGAGAGAGTATTACTAAACTGAGAGAGTATTACTAAACTGAGAGAGTATTACTAAACTGAGAGAGTGTTACGACTGAGAGAGTATTACTCAACTGAGAGAATATTACTAAACTGAGAGAGTATAACTAAACTGAGAGAGGTGAGAGAATATTACTAAACTGAGAGAATATTACTAAACTGAGAGAGTATTACTAAACTGAGAGAGTGTTACTAAACTGAGAGAGTGTTACTAGACTGAGAGAGTATTACTAAACTGAGAGAGTGTTACTAAACTGAGAGAGTATTACTAAACTGAGAGAGCATTATAAGAATGAGAGAGTATTACTAAACTGAGACAGTTTTACTAAACTGAGAAAGTACTACTAACCCGAGAGAGTATTACTAAACTGAGAGAGTATTACTAAACTGAGAGAATATTACTAAACTGAGAGAATATTACTAAACTGAGAGAGTCTTACTAAACTGAGAGAGTGTTACTAAACTGAGAGAAAATTAATCAACGGAGAGATTATTACTCAACTGAGAGAGTATTACTAAACTGAGAGAGTATTACTAAACTGAGAGAGTGTTGCTAGACTGAGATAGTGTTACTAAACTGAGAGGATATAACTAAACTGAGAGAGTATTACTAAACTGAGAGAATATTACTAAACTGAGAGAGTATTACTAAACTGAGGGAGTATTACTAAACCGAGAGAGTATTACTAAACTGAGAGAATATTACTAAACTGAGAGAGTATTACTAAACTGAGAGAGCTGAGAGAATATTACTAAACTGAGAGAATATTACTAAACTGAGAGAGTATTACTAAACTGAGGGAGTATTACTAAACCGAGAGAGTATTACTAAACTGAGAGAGTATTACTAAACTGAGAGAATATTACTAAACTGTGAGCGTATTACTAAACTGAGACAGTATTACTAACCCGAGAGAGTATTACTAAACTGAGAGAGTATTACTAAACTGAGAGAGTGTTACTAGACTGAGATAGTATTACTCAACTGAGAGAGTATTACTAAACTGAGAGAGTATTACTAACCCGAGAGAGTATTACTAAACTGAGAGAGTATTACTAAACTGAGAGAGTGTTACTAGACTGAGATAGTATTACTCAACTGAGAGAGTATTACTAAACTGAGAGAGTGTTACTAGAATGAGAGAGTATTACTAAACTGAGAGAATATTACTAAACTGAGAGAATATTACTAAACTGAGAGAGTATAACTAAACTGAGAGAGCTGAGAGAATATTACTAAACTGAGAGAATATTACTAAACTGAGAGAGTATTACTAAACTGAGAGAGTGTTACTAAACTGAGAGAGTGTTACTAGACTGAGAGAGTATTACTAAACTGAGAGAGTGTTACTAAACTGAGAGAGTATTACTAAAATGAGAGAGCTGAGAGAGTATTACAAGACTGAGAGAGTATTACTAAACTGAGAGAGTTTTACTAAACTGAGAAAGTACTACTAACCAGAGAGAGTATTACTAAACTGAGAGAGTATTACTAAACTGAGAGAGCTGAGAGAAAATTACTAAACTGAGAGAGTATTACTAAACTGAGAGAGTATTACTAAACTGAGAGAAAATTACTCAACGGAGAGATTATTACTCAACTGAGAGAGTATTAGTAAACTGAGAGAGTATTACTAAACTGAGAGAGTGTTGCTAAACTGAGATAGTATTACTAAACTGAGAGGATATAACTAAACTGAGAGAGTATTACTAAACTGAGAGAATATTACTAAACTGAGAGAGTATTACTAAACTGAGGGAGTATTACTAAACCGAGAGAGTATTACTAAACTGAGAGAATATTACTAAACTGAGAGAGTATTACTAAACTGAGAGAGCTGAGAGAATATTACTAAACTGAGAGAATATTACTAAACTGAGAGAGTATTACTAAACTGAGGGAGTATTACTAAACCGAGAGAGTATTACGAACCTGAGAGAGTATTACTAAACTGAGAGAATATTACTAAACTGTGAGAGTATTACTAAACTGAGAGAGTATTACTAACCCGAGAGAGTATTACTAAACTGAGAGAGTATTACTAAACTGAGAAAGTGTTACTAGACTGAGATAGTATTACTCAACTGAGAGAGTATTACTAAACTGAGAGAGTATTACTAAACTGAGAGAATATTACTAAACGGTGAGAGTATTACTAAACTGAGAGAGTGTTACTAGACTGAGATAGTATTACTCAACTGAGAGAGTGTTACTAAACTGAGAGAATATTACTCAACGGAGAGATTATTACTAAACTGAGAGAGTATTACTAAACTGAGAGATTGTTGCTAGACTGAGATAGTATTACTAAACTGAGAGAGTATTACTAAACTGAGAGAGTATTACTAAACTGTGAGAATATTACTCAACTGAGAGATTAACTCTGAGAGAGTATTACTAAACTGAGAGAGTATTACTAAACTGAGAGAGTATTACTAAACTGAGAGAATATTACTAAACTGAGAGAGCTGAGAGAATATTACTAAACTGAGAGAATATTTCTAAACTGAGAGAATATTACTAAACTGAGAGAATATTACTAAACTGAGAGAATATTACTAAACTGAGAGAGTATTACTAAACTGAGAGAATATTACTAAACCGAGAGAGTATTACTAAACTGAGAGAGTATTACTAAACTGAGAGAATATGACTAAACTGAGAGAGTATTACTAAACTGAGAGAGCTGAGAGAATATTACTAAACTGAGCGAATATTACTAAACTGAGAGAGTATTACTAAACTGAGGGAGTATTACTAAACCGAGAGAGTATTACTAAACTGAGAGAATATTACTAAACTGAGAGAGAATATTACTAAACTGAGAGAATATTACTAAACTGAGAGAGTATTACTAAACTGGGGGAGTATTACTAAACCGAGAGAGTATTACTAACCTGAGAGAGTATTACTAAACTGAGAGAATATTACTAAACTGTGAGAGTATTACTAAACTGAGAGAGTATTACTAACCCGAGAGAGTATTACTAAACTGAGAGAGTATTACTAAACTGAGGGAGTATTACTAAACCGAGAGAGTATTACTAAACTGAGAGAGTATTACTAAACTGAGAGAATATTACTAAACTGTGAGAGTATTACTAAACTGAGACAGTATTACTAACCCGAGAGAGTATTACTAAACTGAGAGAGTATTACTAAACTGAGAGAGTGTTACTAGACTGAGATAGTATTACTCAACTGAGAGAGTATTACTAAACTGAGAGAGTATTACTAACCCGAGAGAGTATTACTAAACCGAGAGAGTATTACTAAACTGAGAGAGTTTTACTAAACTGAGAAAGTACTACTAACCATAGAGAGTATTACTAAACTGAGAGAGTATTACTAAACTGAGAGAGCTGAGAGAAAATTACTAAACTGAGAGAGTATTACTAAACTGAGAGAGTGTTACTAAACTGAGAGAAAATTACTCAACGGAGAGATTATTACTCAACTGAGAGAGTATTAGTAAACTGAGAGAGTATTACTAAACTGAGAGAGTATTACTAAACCGAGAGAGTATTACTAAACTGAGAGAGTATTACTAAACTGAGAGAATATTACTAAACTGAGAGAGTATTACTAAACTGAGAGAGTGTTACTAAACTGAGAGAGTGTTACTAGACTGAGAGAGTATTACTAAACTGAGAGAGTGTTACTAAACTGAGAGAGTATTACTAAAATGAGAGAGCTGAGAGAGTATTACAAGACTGAGAGAGTATTACTAAACTGAGAGAGTTTTACTAAACTGAGAAAGTACTACTAACCAGAGAGAGTATTACTAAACTGAGAGAGTATTACTAAACTGAGAGAGCTGAGAGAAAATTACTAAACTGAGAGAGTATTACTAAACTGAGAGAGTGTTACTAAACTGAGAGAAAATTACTCAACGGAGAGATTATTACTCAACTGAGAGAGTATTAGTAAACTGAGAGAGTATTACTAAACTGAGAGAGTGTTGCTAAACTGAGATAGTATTACTAAACTGAGAGGATATAACTAAACTGAGAGAGTATTACTAAACTGAGAGAATATTACTAAACTGAGAGAGTATTACTAAACTGAGGGAGTATTACTAAACCGAGAGAGTATTACTAAACTGAGAGAATATTACTAAACTGAGAGAGTATTACTAAACTGAGAGAGCTGAGAGAATATTACTAAACTGAGAGAATATTACTAAACTGAGAGAGTATTACTAAACTGAGGGAGTATTACTAAACCGAGAGAGTATTACTAACCTGAGAGAGTATTACTAAACTGAGAGAATATTACTAAACTGTGAGAGTATTACTAAACTGAGAGAGTATTACTAACCCGAGAGAGTATTACTAAACTGAGAGAGTATTACTAAACTGAGAAAGTGTTACTAGACTGAGATAGTATTACTCAACTGAGAGAGTATTACTAAACTGAGAGAGTATTACTAAACTGAGAGAATATTACTAAACGGTGAGAGTATTACTAAACTGAGAGAGTATTACTAACCCGAGAGAGTATTACTAAACTGAGAGAGTATTACTAAACTGAGAGAGTGTTACTAGACTGAGATAGTATTACTCAACTGAGAGAGTGTTACTAAACTGAGAGAATATTACTCAACGGAGAGATTATTACTAAACTGAGAGAGTATTACTAAACTGAGAGATTGTTGCTAGACTGAGATAGTATTACTAAACTGAGAGAGTATTACTAAACTGAGAGAGTATTACTAAACTGTGAGAATATTACTCAACTGAGAGATTATTACTCTATGGAGAGATTATTTCTCAACTGAGAGAGTATTACTAAACTGAGAGAGTATTACTAAACTGAGAGAGTGTTACTAAACTGAGAGAATATTACTAAACTGAGAGAGCTGAGAGAATATTACCAAACTGAGAGAATATTTCTAAACTGAGAGAATATTACTAAACTGAGAGAATATTACTAAACTGAGAGAGCTGAGAGAATATTACTAAACTGAGAGAGTATTACTAAACTGAGAGAATATTACTAAACCGAGAGAGTATTACTAAACTGAGAGAGTATTACTAAACTGAGAGAATATGACTAAACTGAGAGAGTATTACTAAACTGAGAGAGCTGAGAGAATATTACTAAACTGAGCGAATATTACTAAACTGAGAGAGTATTACTAAACTGAGGGAGTATTACTAAACCGAGAGAGTATTACTAAACTGAGAGAATATTACAAAACTGAGAGAGCTGAGAGAATATTACTAAACTGAGAGAATATTACTAAACTGAGAGAGTATTACTAAACTGGGGGAGTATTACTAAACTGAGAGAGTATTACTAACCTGAGAGAGTATTACTAAACTGAGAGAATATTACTAAACTGTGAGAGTATTACTAAACTGAGAGAGTATTACTAACCCGAGAGAGTATTACTAAACTGTGAGAGTATTACTAAACTGAGAGAGTATTACTAAACTGAGAGAGTATTACTAAACTGAGAGAGTATTACTAAACTGAGAGAATATTACTAAACTGAGAGAGTATTACTAAACTGAGACAGTATTACTAAACTGAGAGAGTATTACTAAACTGAGAGAGCATTACTAAACTGAGAGAGTATTACTAGACTGAGAGAGTATTACTAAACTGAGAGAGTATTACTAAACTGAGAGAGTATTACTAAACTGAGAGAGTATTACTAAACTGAGAGAGTATTACTAAACTGAGAGAGTTTTACTAAACTGAGAAAGTACTACTAACCATAGAGAGTATTACTAAACTGAGAGAGTATTACTAAACTGAGAGAGCTGAGAGAAAATTACTAAACTGAGAGAGTATTACTAAACTGAGAGATTGTTACTAAACTGAGAGAAAATTACTCAACGGAGAGATTATTACTCAACTGAGAGAGTATTAGTAAACTGAGAGAGTATTACTAAACTGAGAGAGTGTTGCTAAACTGAGATAGTATTACTAAACTGAGAGGATATAACTAAACTGAGAGAGTATTACTAAACTGAGAGAATATTACTAAACTGAGAGAGTATTACTAAACTTAGGGAGTATTACTAAACCGAGAGAGTATTACTAAACTGAGAGAATATTACTAAACTGAGAGAGTATTACTAAACTGAGAGAGCTGAGAGAATATTACTAAACTGAGAGAATATTACTAAACTGAGAGAGTATTACTAAACTGAGGGAGTATTACTAAACCGAGAGAGTATTACTAACCTGAGAGAGTATTACTAAACTGAGAGAATATTACTAAACTGTGAGAGTTTTACTAAACTGAGAGAGTATTACTAACCCGAGAGAGTATTACTAAACTGAGAGAGTATTACTAAACTGAGAAAGTGTTACTAGACTGAGATAGTATTACTCAACTGAGAGAGTATTACTAAACTGAGAGAGTATTACTAAACTGAGAGAATATTACTAAACGGTGAGAGTATTACTAAACTGAGAGAGTATTACTAACCCGAGAGAGTATTACTAAACTGAGAGAGTATTACTAAACTGAGAGAGTGTTACTAAACTGAGAGAGTATTACTAAACTGAGAGAATATTACTAAACTGAGAGAGTATTACTAAACTGGGGGAGTATTACTAAACTGAGAGAGTATTACTAACCTGCGAGAGTATTACTAAACTGAGAGAATATTACTAAACTGTGAGAGTATTACTAAACTGAGAGAGTATTACTAACCCGAGAGAGTATTACTAAACTGAGAGAGTATTACTAAACTGAGGGAGTATTACTAAACCGAGAGAGTATTACTAAACTGAGAGAGTATTACTAAACTGAGAGAATATTACTAAACTGTGAGAGTATTACTAAACTGAGACAGTATTACTAACCCGAGAGAGTATTACTAAACTGAGAGAGTATTACTAAACTGAGAGAGTGTTACTAGACTGAGATAGTATTACTCAACTGAGAGAGTATTACTAACCCGAGAGAGTATTACTAACCCGAGAGAGTATTACTAAACTGAGAGAGTATTACTAAACTGAGAGAGTTTTACTAAACTGAGAAAGTACTACTAACCATAGAGAGTATTACTAAACTGAGAGAGTATTACTAAACTGAGAGAGCTGAGAGAAAATTACTAAACTGAGAGAGTATTACTAAACTGAGAGAGTGTTACTAAACTGAGAGAAAATTACTCAACGGAGAGATTATTACTCAACTGAGAGAGTATTAGTAAACTGAGAGAGTATTACTAAACTGAGAGAGTATTACTAAACCGAGAGAGTATTACTAAACTGAGAGAGTATTACTAAACTGAGAGAATATTACTAAACTGAGAGAGTATTACTAAACTGAGAGAGTTTTACTAAACTGAGAAAGTACTACTAACCAGAGAGAGTATTACTAAACTGAGAGAGTATTACTAAACTGAGAGAGCTGAGAGAAAATTACTAAACTGAGAGAGTATTACTAAACTGAGAGAGTGTTACTAAACTGAGAGAAAATTACTCAACGGAGAGATTATTACTCAACTGAGAGAGTATTAGTAAACTGAGAGAGTATTACTAAACTGAGAGAGTGTTGCTAAACTGAGATAGTATTACTAAACTGAGAGGATATAACTAAACTGAGAGAGTATTACTAAACTGAGAGAATATTACTAAACTGAGAGAGTATTACTAAACTGAGGGAGTATTACTAAACCGAGAGAGTATTACTAAACTGAGAGAATATTACTAAACTGAGAGAGTATTACTAAACTGAGAGAGCTGAGAGAATATTACTAAACTGAGAGAATATTACTAAACTGAGAGAGTATTACTAAACTGAGGGAGTATTACTAAACCGAGAGAGTATTACTAACCTGAGAGAGTATTACTAAACTGAGAGAATATTACTAAACTGTGAGAGTATTACTAAACTGAGAGAGTATTACTAACCCGAGAGAGTATTACTAAACTGAGAGAGTATTACTAAACTGAGAAAGTGTTACTAGACTGAGATAGTATTACTCAACTGAGAGAGTATTACTAAACTGAGAGAGTATTACTAAACTGAGAGAATATTACTAAACGGTGAGAGTATTACTAAACTGAGAGAGTATTACTAACCCGAGAGAGTATTACTAAACTGAGAGAGTATTACTAAACTGAGAGAGTGTTACTAGACTGAGATAGTATTACTCAACTGAGAGAGTGTTACTAAACTGAGAGAATATTACTCAACGGAGAGATTATTACTAAACTGAGAGAGTATTACTAAACTGAGAGATTGTTGCTAGACTGAGATAGTATTACTAAACTGTGAGAATATTACTCAACTGAGAGATTATTACTCTATGGAGAGATTATTTCTCAACTGAGAGAGTATTACTAAACTGAGAGAGTATTACTAAACTGAGAGAGTATTACTAAACTGAGAGAATATTACTAAACTGAGAGAGCTGAGAGAGTATTACCAAACTGAGAGAATATTTCTAAACTGAGAGAATATTACTAAACTGAGAGAATATTACTAAACTGAGAGAGCTGAGAGAATATTACTAAACTGAGAGAGTATTACTAAACTGAGAGAATATTACTAAACCGAGAGAGTATTACTAAACTGAGAGAGTATTACTAAACTGAGAGAATATGACTAAACTGAGAGAGTATTACTAAACTGAGAGAGCTGAGAGAATATTACTAAACTGAGCGAATATTACTAAACTGAGAGAGTATTACTAAACTGAGGGAGTATTACTAAACCGAGAGAGTATTACTAAACTGAGAGAATATTACAAAACTGAGAGAGCTGAGAGAATATTACTAAACTGAGAGAATATTACTAAACTGAGAGAGTATTACTAAACTGGGGGAGTATTACTAAACTGAGAGAGTATTACTAACCTGAGAGAGTATTACTAAACTGAGAGAATATTACTAAACTGTGAGAGTATTACTAAACTGAGAGAGTATTACTAACCCGAGAGAGTATTACTAAACTGAGAGAGTATTACTAAACTGAGGGAGTATTACTAAACCGAGAGAGTATTACTAAACTGAGAGAGTATTACTAAACTGAGAGAATATTACTAAACTGTGAGAGTATTACTAAACTGAGACAGTATTACTAACCTGAGAGAGTATTACTAAACTGAGAGAGTATTACTAAACTGAGAGAGTGTTACTAGACTGAGATAGTATTACTCAACTGAGAGAGTATTACTAAACTGAGAGAGTATTACTAACCCGAGAGAGTATTACTAAACTGAGAGAGTATTACTAAACTGAGAGAGTTTTACTAAACTGAGAAAGTACTACTAACCATAGAGAGTATTACTAAACTGAGAGAGTATTACTAAACTGAGAGAGCTGAGAGAAAATTACTAAACTGAGAGAGTATTACTAAACTGAGAGAGTGTTACTAAACTGAGAGAAAATTACTCAACGGAGAGATTATTACTCAACTGAGAGAGTATTAGTAAACTGAGAGAGTATTACTAAACTGAGAGAGTGTTGCTAAACTGAGATAGTATTACTAAACTGAGAGGATATAACTAAACTGAGAGAGTATTACTAAACTGAGAGAATATTACTAAACTGAGAGAGTATTACTAAACTTAGGGAGTATTACTAAACCGAGAGAGTATTACTAAACTGAGAGAATATTACTAAACTGAGAGAGTATTACTAAACTGAGAGAGCTGAGAGAATATTAATAAACTGAGAGAATATTACTAAACTGAGAGAGTATTACTAAACTGAGGGAGTATTACTAAACCGAGAGAGTATTACTAACCTGAGAGAGTATTACTAAACTGAGAGAATATTACTAAACGGTGAGAGTATTACTAAACTGAGAGAGTATTACTAACCCGAGAGAGTATTACTAAACTGAGAGAGTATTACTAAACTGAGAGAGTGTTACTAAACTGAGAGAGTATTACTAAACTGAGAGAATATTACTAAACGGTGAGAGTATTACTAAACTGAGAGAGTATTACTAACCCGAGAGAGTATTACTAAACTGAGAGAGTATTACTAAACTGAGAGAGTGTTACTAGACTGAGATAGTATTACTCAACTGAGAGAGTGTTACTAAACTGAGAGAATATTACTCAACGGAGAGATTACTATTACTAAACTGAGAGAGTATTACTAAACTGAGAGAGTATTACTAAACTGAGAGAGTATTACTAAACTGTGAGAATATTACTCAACTGAGAGATTATTACTCTATGGAGAGATTATTTCTCAACTGAGAGAGTATTACTAAACTGAGAGAGTATTACTAAACTGAGAGAGTGTTACTAAACTGAGAGAATATTACTAAACTGAGAGAGCTGAGAGAGTATTACCAAACTGAGAGAATATTTCTAAACTGAGAGAATATTACTAAACTGAGAGAATATTACTAAACCGAGAGAGTATTACTAAACTGAGAGAGTTTTACTAAACTGAGAGAATATGACTAAACTGAGAGAGTATTACTAAACTGAGAGAGTATTACTAACCTGAGAGAATATTACTAAACTGAGAGAATATTACTAAACTGAGAGAGTATTACTAAACTGAGAGAGTATTACTAAACTGAGAGAGTATTACTAAACTGAGAGAATATTACAAAACTGAGAGAGCTGAGAGAATATTACTAAACTGAGAGAATATTACTAAACTGAGAGAGTATTACTAAACTGAGAGAGTATTACTAACCCGAGAGAGTATTACTAAACTGAGAGAGTATTACTAAACTGAGGGAGTATTACTAAACCGAGAGAGTATTACTAAACTGAGAGAGTATTACTAAACTGAGAGAATATTACTAAACTGTGAGAGTATTACTAAACTGAGACAGTATTACTAACCCGAGAGAGTATTACTAAACTGAGAGAGTATTACTAAACTGAGAGAATATTACTAAACTGTGAGAGTATTACTAAACTGAGACAGTATTACTAACCCGAGAGAGTATTACTAAACTGAGAGAGTATTACTAAACTGAGAGAGTGTTACTAGACTGAGATAGTATTACTCAACTGAGAGAGTGTTACTAAACTGAGAGAATATTACTCAACGGAGAGATTATTACTAAACTGAGAGAGTATTACTAAACTGAGAGATTGTTGCTAGACTGAGATAGTATTACTAAACTGAGAGAGTATTACTAAACTGAGAGAGTATTACTAAACTGTGAGAATATTACTCAACTGAGAGATTATTACTCTATGGAGAGATTATTTCTCAACTGAGAGAGTATTACTAAACTGAGAGAGTATTACTAAACTGAGAGAGTATTACTAAACTGAGAGAATATTACTAAACTGAGAGAATATTACTAAACTGAGAGAATATTACCAAACTGAGAGAATATTTCTAAACTGAGAGAGTATTACTAAACTGAGAGAATATTACTAAACTGAGAGAGTATTACTAAACTGAGAGAGTATTACTAAACTGAGAGAATATTACTAAACCGAGAGAGTATTACTAAACTGAGAGAGTATTACTAAACTGAGAGAATATGACTAAACTGAGAGAGTATTACTAAACTGAGAGAGCTGAGAGAATATTACTAAACTGAGCGAATATTACTAAACTGAGAGAGTATTACTAAACTGAGGGAGTATTACTAAACCGAGAGAGTATTACTAAACTGAGAGAATATTACAAAACTGAGAGAGCTGAGAGAATATTACTAAACTGAGAGAATATTACTAAACTGAGAGAGTATTACTAAACTGGGGGAGTATTACTAAACTGAGAGAGTATTACTAACCTGAGAGAGTATTACTAAACTGAGAGAATATTACTAAACTGTGAGAGTATTACTAAACTGAGAGAGTATTACTAACCCGAGAGAGTATTACTAAACTGAGAGAGTATTACTAAACTGAGGGAGTATTACTAAACCGAGAGAGTATTACTAAACTGAGAGAGTATTACTAAACTGAGAGAATATTACTAAACTGTGAGAGTATTACTAAACTGAGACAGTATTACTAACCTGAGAGAGTATTACTAAACTGAGAGAGTATTACTAAACTGAGAGAGTGTTACTAGACTGAGATAGTATTACTCAACTGAGAGAGTATTACTAAACTGAGAGAGTATTACTAACCCGAGAGAGTATTACTAAACTGAGAGAGTATTACTAAACTGAGAGAGTTTTACTAAACTGAGAAAGTACTACTAACCATAGAGAGTATTACTAAACTGAGAGAGTATTACTAAACTGAGAGAGCTGAGAGAAAATTACTAAACTGAGAGAGTATTACTAAACTGAGAGAGTGTTACTAAACTGAGAGAAAATTACTCAACGGAGAGATTATTACTCAACTGAGAGAGTATTAGTAAACTGAGAGAGTATTACTAAACTGAGAGAGTGTTGCTAAACTGAGATAGTATTACTAAACTGAGAGGATATAACTAAACTGAGAGAGTATTACTAAACTGAGAGAATATTACTAAACTGAGAGAGTATTACTAAACTTAGGGAGTATTACTAAACCGAGAGAGTATTACTAAACTGAGAGAATATTACTAAACTGAGAGAGTATTACTAAACTGAGAGAGCTGAGAGAATATTACTAAACTGAGAGAATATTACTCAACTGAGAGAGTATTACTAAACTGAGAGAGTATTACTAAACCGAGAGAGTATTACTAACCTGAGAGAGTATTACTAAACTGAGAGAATATTACTAAACGGTGAGAGTATTACTAAACTGAGAGAGTATTACTAACCCGAGAGAGTATTACTAAACTGAGAGAGTATTACTAAACTGAGAGAGTATTACTAAACTGAGAGAGTATTACTAAACTGAGAGAATATTACTAAACGGTGAGAGTATTACTAAACTGAGAGAGTATTACTAACCCGAGAGAGTATTACTAAACTGAGAGAGTATTACTAAACTGAGAGAGTGTTACTAGACTGAGATAGTATTACTCAACTGAGAGAGTGTTACTAAACTGAGAGAATATTACTCAACGGAGAGATTATTACTAAACTGAGAGATTGTTGCTAGACTGAGATAGTATTACTAAACTGAGAGAGTATTACTAAACTGAGAGAGTATTACTAAACTGTGAGAATATTACTCAACTGAGAGATTATTACTCTATGGAGAGATTATTTCTCAACTGAGAGAGTATTACTAAACTGAGAGAGTATTACTAAACTGAGAGAGTGTTACTAAACTGAGAGAATATTACTAAACTGAGAGAGCTGAGAGAGTATTACCAAACTGAGAGAATATTTCTAAACTGAGAGAATATTACTAAACTGAGAGAGTATTACTAACCTGAGAGAGTGTTACTAAACTGAGAGAATATTACTAAACTGTGAGAGTATTACTAAACTGAGAGAGTATTACTAACCCGAGAGAGTATTACTAAACTGAGAGAGTATTACTAAACTGAGAGAGTATTACTAAACCGAGAGAGTATTACTAAACTGAGAGAGTATTACTAAACTGAGAGAATATTACTAAACTGTGAGAGTATTACTAAACTGAGACAGTATTACTAACCTGAGAGAGTATTACTAAACTGAGAGAGTATTACTAAACTGAGAGAGTGTTACTAGACTGAGATAGTATTACTCAACTGAGAGAGTATTACTAAACTGAGAGAGTATTACTAACCCGAGAGAGTATTACTAAACTGAGAGAGTATTACTAAACTGAGAGAGTTTTACTAAACTGAGAAAGTACTACTAACCATAGAGAGTATTACTAAACTGAGAGAGTATTACTAAACTGAGAGAGCTGAGAGAAAATTACTAAACTGAGAGAGTATTACTAAACTGAGAGAGTGTTACTAAACTGAGAGAAAATTACTCAACGGAGAGATTATTACTCAACTGAGAGAGTATTAGTAAACTGAGAGAGTATTACTAAACTGAGAGAGTGTTGCTAAACTGAGATAGTATTACTAAACTGAGAGGATATAACTAAACTGAGAGAGTATTACTAAACTGAGAGAATATTACTAAACTGAGAGAGTATTACTAAACTTAGGGAGTATTACTAAACCGAGAGAGTATTACTAAACTGAGAGAATATTACTAAACTGAGAGAGTATTACTAAACTGAGAGAGCTGAGAGAATATTACTAAACTGAGAGAATATTACTAAACTGAGAGAGTATTACTAAACTGAGGGAGTATTACTAAACCGAGAGAGTATTACTAACCTGAGAGAGTATTACTAAACTGAGAGAATATTACTAAACGGTGAGAGTATTACTAAACTGAGAGAGTATTACTAACCCGAGAGAGTATTACTAAACTGAGAGAGTATTACTAAACTGAGAGAGTGTTACTAAACTGAGAGAGTATTACTAAACTGAGAGAATATTACTAAACGGTGAGAGTATTACTAAACTGAGAGAGTATTACTAACCCAAGAGAGTATTACTAAACTGAGAGAGTATTACTAAACTGAGAGAGTGTTACTAGACTGAGATAGTATTACTCAACTGAGAGAGTGTTACTAAACTGAGAGAATATTACTCAACGGAGAGATTATTACTAAACTGAGAGATTGTTGCTAGACTGAGATAGTATTACTAAACTGAGAGAGTATTACTAAACTGAGAGAGTATTACTAAACTGTGAGAATATTACTCAACTGAGAGATTATTACTCTATGGAGAGATTATTTCTCAACTGAGAGAGTATTACTAAACTGAGAGAGTATTACTAAACTGAGAGAGTGTTACTAAACTGAGAGAATATTACTAAACTGAGAGAGCTGAGAGAGTATTACTAAACTGAGAGAATATTTCTAAACTGAGAGAATATTACTAAACTGAGAGAATATTACTAAACTGAGAGAGTATTACTAAACTGAGAGAGTATTACTAAACTGAGAGAATATGACTAAACTGAGAGAGTATTACTAAACTGAGAGAGCTGAGAGAATATTACTAAACTGAGAGAATATTACTAAACTGAGAGAGTATTACTAAACTGAGGGAGTATTACTAAACCGAGAGAGTATTACTAAACTGAGAGAATATTACAAAACTGAGAGAGCTGAGAGAATATTACTAAACTGAGAGAATATTACTAAACTGAGAGAGTATTACTAAACTGAGAGAGTATTACTAACCCGAGAGAGTATTACTAAACTGAGAGAGTATTACTAAACTGAGGGAGTATTACTAAACCGAGAGAGTATTACTAAACTGAGAGAGTATTACTAAACTGAGAGAATATTACTAAACTGTGAGAGTATTACTAAACTGAGACAGTATTACTAACCCGAGAGAGTATTACTAAACTGAGAGAGTATTACTAAACTGAGAGAATATTACTAAACTGTGAGAGTATTACTAAACTGAGACAGTATTACTAACCCGAGAGAGTATTACTAAACTGAGAGAGTATTACTAAACTGAGAGAGTGTTACTAGACTGAGATAGTATTACTCAACTGAGAGAGTATTACTAAACTGAGAGAGTATTACTAACCCGAGAGAGTATTACTAAACTGAGAGAGTATTACTAAACTGAGAGAGTGTTACTAGACTGAGATAGTATTACTCAACTGAGAGAGTATTACTAAACTGAGAGAGTGTTACTAGAATGAGAGAGTATTACTAAACTGAGAGAATATTACTAAACTGAGAGAATATTACTAAACTGAGAGAGTATAACTAAACTGAGAGAGCTGAGAGAATATTACTAAACTGAGAGAATATTACTAAACTGAGAGAGTATTACTAAACTGAGAGAGTGTTACTAAACTGAGAGAGTGTTACTAGACTGAGAGAGTATTACTAAACTGAGAGAGTGTTACTAAACTGAGAGAGTATTACTAAAATGAGAGAGCTGAGAGAGTATTACAAGACTGAGAGAGTATTACTAAACTGAGAGAGTTTTACTAAACTGAGAAAGTACTACTAACCAGAGAGAGTATTACTAAACTGAGAGAGTATTACTAAACTGAGAGAGCTGAGAGAAAATTACTAAACTGAGAGAGTATTACTAAACTGAGAGAGTGTTACTAAACTGAGAGAAAATTACTCAACGGAGAGATTATTACTCAACTGAGAGAGTATTAGTAAACTGAGAGAGTATTACTAAACTGAGAGAGTGTTGCTAAACTGAGATAGTATTACTAAACTGAGAGGATATAACTAAACTGAGAGAGTATTACTAAACTGAGAGAATATTACTAAACTGAGAGAGTATTACTAAACTGAGGGAGTATTACTAAACCGAGAGAGTATTACTAAACTGAGAGAATATTACTAAACTGAGAGAGTATTACTAAACTGAGAGAGCTGAGAGAATATTACTAAACTGAGAGAATATTACTAAACTGAGAGAGTATTACTAAACTGAGGGAGTATTACTAAACCGAGAGAGTATTACTAACCTGAGAGAGTATTACTAAACTGAGAAAGTGTTACTAGACTGAGATAGTATTACTCAACTGAGAGAGTATTACTAAACTGAGAGAGTATTACTAAACTGAGAGAATATTACTAAACGGTGAGAGTATTACTAAACTGAGAGAGTATTACTAAACTGAGAGAGTATTACTAAACTGAGAGAGTATTACTAAACTGAGAGAGCTGAGAGAATATTACTAAACTGAGCGAATATTACTAAACTGAGAGAGTATTACTAAACTGAGGGAGTATTACTAAACTGAGAGAGTATTACTAAACTGAGAGAGCTGAGAGAATATTACTAAACTGAGCGAATATTACTAAACTGAGAGAGTATTACTAAACTGAGGGAGTATTACTAAACCGAGAGAGTATTACTAAACTGAGAGAATATTACAAAACTGAGAGAGCTGAGAGAATATTACTAAACTGAGAGAATATTACTAAACTGAGAGAGTATTACTAAACTGGGGGAGTATTACTAAACCGAGAGAGTATTACTAACCTGAGAGAGTATTACTAAACTGAGAGAATATTACTAAACTGTGAGAGTATTACTAAACTGAGAGAGTATTACTAACCCGAGAGAGTATTACTAAACTGAGAGAGTATTACTAAACTGAGAGAGTGTTACTAAACTGAGAGAGTATTACTAAACTGAGAGAGCTGAGAGAGTATTACAAGACTGAGAGAGTATTACTAAACTGAGAGAGTTTTACTAAACTGAGAAAGTACTACTAACCAGAGAGAGTATTACTAAACTGAGAGAGTATTACTAAACTGAGAGAATATTACTAAACTGAGAGAGCTGAGAGAATATTACTAAACTGAGAGAGTATTACTAAACTGAGAGAGTATGAGAGAAAATTACTCAACGGAGAGATTATTACTCAACTGAGAGAGTATTAGTAAACTGAGAGAGTATTACTAAACTGAGAGAGTGTTGCTAGACTGAGATAGTATTACTAAACTGAGAGGATATAACTAAACTGAGAGAGTATTACTAAACTGAGAGAATATTACTAAACTGAGAGAGTATTACTAAACTGAGGGAGTATTACTAAACCGAGAGAGTATTACTAAACTGAGAGAATATTACTAAACTGAGAGAATATACTAAACTGAGAGAGCTGAGAGAATATTACTAAACTGAGAGAATATTACTAAACTGAGAGAGTATTACTAAACTGGGGGAGTATTACTAAACCGAGAGAGTATTACTAACCTGAGAGAGTATTACTAAACTGAGAGAATATTACTAAACTGTGAGAGTATTACTAAACTGAGAGAGTATTACTAACCCGGGAGAGTATTACTAAACTGAGAGATTATTACTAAACTGAGAGAGTGTTACTAGACTGAGATAGTATTACTCAACTGAGAGAGTATTACTAAACTGAGAGAGTGTTACTAGACTGAGAGAGTATTACTAAACTTAGAGAATATTACTAAACTGAGAGAGTATTACTAAACTGAGAGAAATGAGAGAATATTACTAAACTGAGAGAATATTACTAAACTGAGAGAGTATTACTAAACTGAGGGAGTATTACTGAACCGAGAGAGTATTCTAACCTGAGAGAGTATTACTAAACTGAGAGAATATTACTAAACTGTGAGAGTATTACTAAACTGAGAGAGTATTACTAACCCGAGAGAGTATTACTAAACTGAGAGAGTATTACTAAACTGAGAGAGTGTTACTAGACTGAGATAGTATTACTCAACTGAGAGAGTATTACTAAACTGAGAGAGTGTTACTAGACTGAGAGAGTATTACTAAACTTAGAGAATATTACTAAACTGAGAGAGTATTACTAAACTGAGAGAAATTAGAGAATATTACTAAACTGAGAGAATATTACTAAACTGAGAGAGTATTACTAAACTGAGGGAGTATTACTGAACCGAGAGAGTATTCTAACCTGAGAGAGTATTACTAAACTGAGAGAATATTACTAAACTGTGAGAGTATTACTAAACTGAGAGAGTATTACTAACCCGAGAGAGTATTACTAAACTGAGAGAGTATTACTAAACTGAGAGAGTGTTACTAGACTGAGATAGTATTACTCAACTGAGAGAGTATTACTAAACTGAGAGAGTGTTACTAGACTGAGATAGTATTACTCAACTGAGAGAGTATTACTAAACTGAGAGAGTGTTACTAGACTGAGAGAGTATTACTAAACTTAGAGAATATTACTAAACTGAGAGAGTATTACTAAACTGAGAGAAATTAGAGAATATTACTAAACTGAGAGAATATTACTAAACTGAGAGAGTATTACTAAACTGAGGGAGTATTACTGAACCGAGAGAGTATTCTAACCTGAGAGAGTATTACTAAACTGAGAGAATATTACTAAACTGTGAGAGTATTACTAAACTGAGAGAGTATTACTAACCCGAGAGAGTATTACTAAACTGAGAGAGTATTACTAAACTGAGAGAGTGTTACTAGACTGAGATAGTATTACTCAACTGAGAGAGTATTACTAAACTGAGAGAGTGTTACTAGAATGAGAGAGTATTACTAAACTGAGAGAATATTACTAAACTGAGAGAATATTACTAAACTGAGAGAGTATTACTAAACTGAGAGAGTGTTACTAAACTGAGAGAGTGTTACTAGACTGAGAGAGTATTACTAAACTGAGAGAGTGTTACTAAACTGAGAGAGTATTACTAAACTGAGAGAGCTGAGAGAGTATTATAAGAATGAGAGATTATTACTAAACTGAGAGAGTGTTACTAGACTGAGATAGTATTACTAAACTGAGAGAGTATTACTAAACTGAGAGAGTATTACTAAACTGTGAGAATATTACTCAACTGAGAGATTATTACTCTATGGAGAGATTATTTCTCAACTGAGAGAGTATTACTAAACTGAGAGAGTATTACTAAACTGAGAGAGTGTTACTAAACTGAGAGAATATTACTCAACTGAGAGAGTATTACTAAACTGATAGAATATTACTAAACTGAGAGAGCTGAGAGAGTATTACCAAACTGAGAGAATATTACTAAACTGAGAGAATATTACTAAACTGAGAGAATATTACTAAACTGAGAGAGCTGAGATAGTATTACTAAACTGAGAGAGTATTACTAAACTGAGAGAATATTACTAAACTGAGAGAATATTACTAAACGGTGAGAGTATTACTAAACTGAGAGAGTATTACTAACCCGAGAGAGTATTACTAAACTGAGAGAGTATTACTAAACTGAGAGAGTGTTACTAGACTGAGAAAGTATTACTCAACTGAGAGAGTGTTACTAAACTGAGAGAATATTACTCAACGGAGAGATTATTACTAAACTGAGAGAGTATTACTAAACTGAGAGAGTGTTGCTAGACTGAGATAGTATTACTAAACTGAGAGAGTATTACTAAACTGAGAGAGTATTACTAAACTGTGAGAATATTACTCAACTGAGAGATTATTACTCTATGGAGAGATTATTTCTCAACTGAGAGAGTATTACTAAACTGTGAGAATATTACTAAACTGATAGAATATTACTAAACTGAGAGAGCTGAGAGAGTATTACCAAACTGAGAGAATATTACTAAACTGAGAGAATATTACTAAACTGAGAGAATATTACTAAACTGAGAGAGCTGAGAGAATATTACTAAACTGAGAGAGTATTACTAAACTGAGAGAATATTACTAAACTGAGAGAGTATTACTAAACTGAGAGAGTATTACTAAACTGAGAGAATATTACTAAACTGAGAGAGTATTACTAAACTGAGAGAGCTGAGAGAATATTACTAAACTGAGCGAATATTACTAAACTGAGAGAGTATTACTAAACTGAGGGAGTATTACTAAACCGAGAGAGTATTACTAAACTGAGAAAATATTACTAAACTGAGAGAGTGTTACTAGACTGAGATAGTATTACTCAACTGAGAGAGTGTTACTAAACTGAGAGAATATTACTCAACGGAGAGATTATTACTAAACTGAGAGAGTATTACTAAACTGAGAGAGTGTTGCTAGACTGAGATAGTATTACTAAACTGAGAGAGTATTACTAAACTGAGAGAGTATTACTAAACTGTGAGAATATTACTCAACTGAGAGATTATTACTCTATGGAGAGATTATTTCTCAACTGAGAGAGTATTACTAAACTGTGAGAATATTACTCAACTGAGAGATTATTACTCTATGGAGAGATTATTTCTCAACTGAGAGAGTATTACTAAACTGAGAGAGTATTACTAAACTGATAGAATATTACTAAACTGAGAGAGCTGAGAGAGTATTACCAAACTGAGAGAATATTACTAAACTGAGAGAATATTACTAAACTGAGAGAATAATACTAAACTGAGAGAGCTGAGAGAATATTACTAAACTGAGAGAGTATTACTAAACTGAGAGAATATTACTAAACTGAGAGAGTATTACTAAACTGAGAGAGTATTACTAAACTGAGAGAATATGACTAAACTGAGAGAGTATTACTAAACTGAGAGAGCTGAGAGAATATTACTAAACTGAGCGAATATTACTAAACTGAGAGAGTATTACTAAACTGAGGGAGTATTACTAAACCGAGAGAGTATTACTAAACTGAGAGAATATTACAAAACTGAGAGAGCTGAGAGAATATTACTAAACTGAGAGAATATTACTAAACTGAGAGAGTATTACTAAACTGGGGGAGTATTACTAAACCGAGAGAGTATTACTAACCTGAGAGAGTATTACTAAACTGAGAGAATATTACTAAACTGTGAGAGTATTACTAAACTGAGAGAGTATTACTAACCCGAGAGAGTATTACTAAACTGAGAGAGTATTACTAAACTGAGAGAGTGTTACTAAACTGAGAGAGTATTACTAAACTGAGAGAGCTGAGAGAGTATTACAAGACTGAGAGAGTATTACTAAACTGAGAGAGTTTTACTAAACTGAGAAAGTACTACTAACCAGAGAGAGTATTACTAAACTGAGAGAGTATTACTAAACTGAGAGAATATTACTAAACTGAGAGAGCTGAGAGAATATTACTAAACTGGAGAGAGTATTACTAAACTGAGAGAGTGTTACTAAACTGAGAGAAAATTACTCAACGGAGAGATTATTACTCAACTGAGAGAGTATTAGTAAACTGAGAGAGTATTACTAAACTGAGAGAGTGTTGCTAGACTGAGATAGTATTACTAAACTGAGAGGATATAACTAAACTGAGAGAGTATTACTAAACTGAGAGAATATTACTAAACTGAGAGAGTATTACTAAACTGAGGGAGTATTACTAAACCGAGAGAGTATTACTAAACTGAGAGAATATTACTAAACTGAGAGAGTATTACTAAACTGAGAGAGCTGAGAGAATATTACTAAACTGAGAGAATATTACTAAACTGAGAGAGTATTACTAAACTGGGGGAGTATTACTAAACCGAGAGAGTATTACTAACCTGAGAGAGTATTACTAAACTGAGAGAATATTACTAAACTGTGAGAGTATTACTAAACTGAGAGAGTATTACTAACCCGGGAGAGTATTACTAAACTGAGAGATTATTACTAAACTGAGAGAGTGTTACTAGACTGAGATAGTATTACTCAACTGAGAGAGTATTACTAAACTGAGAGAGTGTTACTAGACTGAGAGAGTATTACTAAACTTAGAGAATATTACTAAACTGAGAGAGTATTACTAAACTGAGAGAAATGAGAGAATATTACTAAACTGAGAGAATATTACTAAACTGAGAGAGTATTACTAAACTGAGGGAGTATTACTGAACCGGGAGAGTATTCTAACCTGAGAGAGTATTACTAAACTGAGAGAATATTACTAAACTGTGAGAGTATTACTAAACTGAGAGAGTATTACTAACCCGAGAGAGTATTACTAAACTGAGAGAGTATTACTAAACTGAGAGAGTGTTACTAGACTGAGATAGTATTACTCAACTGAGAGAGTATTACTAAACTGAGAGAGTGTTACTAGACTGAGAGAGTATTACTAAACTTAGAGAATATTACTAAACTGAGAGAGTATTACTAAACTGAGAGAAATGAGAGAATATTACTAAACTGAGAGAATATTACTAAACTGAGAGAGTATTACTAAACTGAGGGAGTATTACTGAACCGAGAGAGTATTCTAACCTGAGAGAGTATTACTAAACTGAGAGAATATTACTAAACTGTGAGAGTATTACTAAACTGAGAGAGTATTACTAACCCGAGAGAGTATTACTAAACTGAGAGAGTATTACTAAACTGAGAGAGTGTTACTAGACTGAGATAGTATTACTCAACTGAGAGAGTATTACTAAACTGAGAGAGTGTTACTAGAATGAGAGAGTATTACTAAACTGAGAGAATATTACTAAACTGAGAGAATATTACTAAACTGAGAGAGTATTACTAAACTGAGAGAGTGTTACTAAACTGAGAGAGTGTTACTAGACTGAGAGAGTATTACTAAACTGAGAGAGTGTTACTAAACTGAGAGAGTATTACTAAACTGAGAGAGCTGAGAGAGTATTATAAGAATGAGAGATTATTACTAAACTGAGAGAGTGTTACTAGACTGAGATAGTATTACTAAACTGAGAGAGTATTACTAAACTGAGAGAGTATTACTAAACTGTGAGAATATTACTCAACTGAGAGATTATTACTCTATGGAGAGATTATTTCTCAACTGAGAGAGTATTACTAAACTGAGAGAGTATTACTAAACTGAGAGAGTGTTACTAAACTGAGAGAATATTACTCAACTGAGAGAGTATTACTAAACTGATAGAATATTACTAAACTGAGAGAGCTGAGAGAGTATTACCAAACTGAGAGAATATTACTAAACTGAGAGAATATTACTAAACTGAGAGAATATTACTAAACTGAGAGAGCTGAGATAGTATTACTAAACTGAGAGAGTATTACTAAACTGAGAGAATATTACTAAACTGAGAGAATATTACTAAACGGTGAGAGTATTACTAAACTGAGAGAGTATTACTAACCCGAGAGAGTATTACTAAACTGAGAGAGTATTACTAAACTGAGAGAGTGTTACTAGACTGAGAAAGTATTACTCAACTGAGAGAGTGTTACTAAACTGAGAGAATATTACTCAACGGAGAGATTATTACTAAACTGAGAGAGTATTACTAAACTGAGAGAGTGTTGCTAGACTGAGATAGTATTACTAAACTGAGAGAGTATTACTAAACTGAGAGAGTATTACTAAACTGTGAGAATATTACTCAACTGAGAGATTATTACTCTATGGAGAGATTATTTCTCAACTGAGAGAGTATTACTAAACTGTGAGAATATTACTCAACTGAGAGATTATTACTCTATGGAGAGATTATTTCTCAACTGAGAGAGTATTACTAAACTGAGAGAGTATTACTAAACTGAGAGAATATTACTAAACTGAGAGAGCTGAGAGAATATTACTAAACTGAGAGAATATTACTAAACTGAGAGAATATTACTAAACTGAGAGAATATTACTAAACTGAGAGAGCTGAGAGAATATTACTAAACTGAGAGAGTATTACTAAACTGAGAGAATATTACTAAACTGAGAGAGTATTACTAAACTGAGAGAGTATTACTAAACTGAGAGAATATTACTAAACTGAGAGAGTATTACTAAACTGAGAGAGCTGAGAGAATATTACTAAACTGAGCGAATATTACTAAACTGAGAGAGTATTACTAAACTGAGGGAGTATTACTAAACCGAGAGAGTATTACTAAACTGAGAAAATATTACTAAACTGAGAGAGTGTTACTAGACTGAGATAGTATTACTCAACTGAGAGAGTGTTACTAAACTGAGAGAATATTACTCAACGGAGAGATTATTACTAAACTGAGAGAGTATTACTAAACTGAGAGAGTGTTGCTAGACTGAGATAGTATTACTAAACTGAGAGAGTATTACTAAACTGAGAGAGTATTACTAAACTGTGAGAATATTACTCAACTGAGAGATTATTACTCTATGGAGAGATTATTTCTCAACTGAGAGAGTATTACTAAACTGTGAGAATATTACTCAACTGAGAGATTATTACTCTATGGAGAGATTATTTCTCAACTGAGAGAGTATTACTAAACTGAGAGAGTATTACTAAACTGATAGAATATTACTAAACTGAGAGAGCTGAGAGAGTATTACCAAACTGAGAGAATATTACTAAACTGAGAGAATATTACTAAACTGAGAGAATAATACTAAACTGAGAGAGCTGAGAGAATATTACTAAACTGAGAGAGTATTACTAAACTGAGAGAATATTACTAAACTGAGAGAGTATTACTAAACTGAGAGAGTATTACTAAACTGAGAGAATATTACTAAACTGAGAGAGTATTACTAAACTGAGAGAGCTGAGAGAATATTACTAAACTGAGCGAATATTACTAAACTGAGAGAGTATTACTAAACTGAGGGAGTATTACTAAACCGAGAGAGTATTACTAAACTGAGAAAATATTACTAAACTGAGAGAGTGTTACTAGACTGAGATAGTATTACTCAACTGAGAGAGTGTTACTAAACTGAGAGAATATTACTCAACGGAGAGATTATTACTAAACTGAGAGAGTATTACTAAACTGAGAGAGTGTTGCTAGACTGAGATAGTATTACTAAACTGAGAGAGTATTACTAAACTGAGAGAGTATTACTAAACTGTGAGAATATTACTCAACTGAGAGATTATTACTCTATGGAGAGATTATTTCTCAACTGAGAGAGTATTACTAAACTGAGAGAGTATTACTAAACTGATAGAATATTACTAAACTGAGAGAGCTGAGAGAGTATTACCAAACTGAGAGAATATTACTAAACTGAGAGAATATTACTAAACTGAGAGAATATTACTAAACTGAGAGAGCTGAGAGAATATTACTAAACTGAGAGAGTATTACTAAACTGAGAGAATATTACTAAACTGAGAGAGTATTACTAAACTGAGAGAGTATTACTAAACTGAGAGAATATTACTAAACTGAGAGAGTATTACTAAACTGAGAGAGCTGAGAGAATATTACTAAACTGAGCGAATATTACTAAACTGAGAGAGTATTACTAAACTGAGGGAGTATTACTAAACCGAGAGAGTATTACTAAACTGAGAAAATATTACTAAACTGAGAGAGTATTACTAAACTGAGAGAGCTGAGAGAATATTACTAAACTGAGAGAATATTACTAAACTGAGAGAGTATTTCTAAACTGGGTGAGTATTACTAAACCGAGAGAGTATTACTAACCTAAGAGAGTATTACTAAACTGAGAGAATATTACTAAACTGTGAGAGTATTACTAAACTGAGAGAGTTTTACTAACCCGAGAGAGTATTACTAAACTGAGAGAGTGTTACTAGACTGAGATAGTATTACTCAACTGAGAGAGTATTACTAAACTGAGAGAGTGTTACTAGACTGAGAGAGTATTACTAAACTTAGAGAATATTACTAAACTGAGAGAGTATTACTAAACTGAGAGAAATGAGAGAATATTACTAAACTGAGAGAATATTACTAAACTGAGAGAGTATTACTAAACTGAGGGAGTATTACTAAACCGAGAGAGTATTACTAACCTGAGAGAGTATTACTAAACTGAGAGAATATTACTAAACTGTGAGAGTATTACCAAACTGAGACAGTATTACTAACCCGAGAGAGTGTTACTAAACTGAGAGAGTATTACTAAACTGAGAGAGTGTTACTAGACTGAGATAGTATTACTCAACTGAGAGAGTATTACTAAACTGAGAGAGTGTTACTAGAATGAGACAGTATTACTAAACTGAGAGAATATTACTAAACTGAGAGAATATTACTAAACTGAGAGAGTATAACTAAACTGAGAGAGCTGAGAGAATATTACTAAACTGAGAGAATATTACTAAACTGAGAGAGTATTACTAAACTGAGAGAGTGTTACTAAACTGAGAGAGTGTTACTAGACTGAGAGAGTATTACTAAACTGAGAGAGTGTTACTAAACTGAGAGAGTATTATTAAACTGAGAGAGCTGAGAGAATATTACAAGACTGAGAGAGAATTACTAAACTGAGAGAATATTACTAAACTGAGAGAGCTGAGAGATTATTACTCAACTGAGAGAGTATTACTAAACTGAGAGAGTATTACTAAACTGAGAGAATATTACTAAACTGAGAGAGTATTACTAAACTGAGGGAGTATTACTAAACTGAGAGAATATTACTAAACTGAGAGAGCTGAGAGATTATTACTCAACTGAGAGAGTATTACTAAACTGAGAGAGTATTACTAAACTGAGAGAATATTACTAAACTGAGAGAATATTACTAAACTGAGAGAATATTACTAAACTGAGAGAGCTGAGATAGTATTACTAAACTGAGAGAGTATTACTAAACTGAGAGAATATTACTAAACTGAGAGAATATTACTAAACGGTGAGAGTATTACTAAACTGAGCGAATATTACTAAACTGAGAGAGTATTACTAAACTGAGGGAGTATTACTAAACCGAGAGAGTATTACTAAACTGAGAAAATATTACTAAACTGAGAGAGTATTACTAAACTGAGAGAGCTGAGAGAATATTACTAAACTGAGAGAATATTACTAAACTGAGAGAGTATTTCTAAACTGGGTGAGTATTACTAAACCGAGAGAGTATTACTAACCTTAGAGAGTATTACTAAACTGAGAGAATATTACTAAACTGTGAGAGTATTACTAAACTGAGAGAGTTTTACTAACCCGAGAGAGTATTACTAAACTGAGAGAGTGTTACTAGACTGAGATAGTATTACTCAACTGAGAGAGTATTACTAAACTGAGAGAGTGTTACTAGACTGAGAGAGTATTACTAAACTTAGAGAATATTACTAAACTGAGAGAGTATTACTAAACTGAGAGAAATGAGAGAATATTACTAAACTGAGAGAATATTACTAAACTGAGAGAGTATTACTAAACTGAGGGAGTATTACTAAACCGAGAGAGTATTACTAACCTGAGAGAGTATTACTAAACTGAGAGAATATTACTAAACTGTGAGAGTATTACCAAACTGAGACAGTATTACTAACCCGAGAGAGTGTTACTAAACTGAGAGAGTATTACTAAACTGAGAGAGTGTTACTAGACTGAGATAGTATTACTCAACTGAGAGAGTATTACTAAACTGAGAGAGTGTTACTAGAATGAGACAGTATTACTAAACTGAGAGAATATTACTAAACTGAGAGAATATTACTAAACTGAGAGAGTATAACTAAACTGAGAGAGCTGAGAGAATATTACTAAACTGAGAGAATATTACTAAACTGAGAGAGTATTACTAAACTGAGAGAGTGTTACTAAACTGAGAGAGTGTTACTAGACTGAGAGAGTATTACTAAACTGAGAGAGTGTTACTAAACTGAGAGAGTATTATTAAACTGAGAGAGCTGAGAGAATATTACAAGACTGAGAGAGAATTACTAAACTGAGAGAATATTACTAAACTGAGAGAGCTGAGAGATTATTACTCAACTGAGAGAGTATTACTAAACTGAGAGAGTATTACTAAACTGAGAGAATATTACTAAACTGAGAGAGTATTACTAAACTGAGGGAGTATTACTAAACTGAGAGAATATTACTAAACTGAGAGAGCTGAGAGATTATTACTCAACTGAGAGAGTATTACTAAACTGAGAGAGTATTACTAAACTGAGAGAATATTACTAAACTGAGAGAATATTACTAAACTGAGAGAATATTACTAAACTGAGAGAGCTGAGATAGTATTACTAAACTGAGAGAGTATTACTAAACTGAGAGAATATTACTAAACTGAGAGAATATTACTAAACGGTGAGAGTATTACTAAACTGAGAGAGTATTACTAACCCGAGAGAGTATTACTAAACTGAGAGAGTATTACTAAACTGAGAGAGTGTTACTAGACTGAGAAAGTATTACTCAACTGAGAGAGTGTTACTAAACTGAGAGAATATTACTCAACGGAGAGATTATTACTAAACTGAGAGAGTATTACTAAACTGAGAGAGTGTTGCTAGACTGAGATAGTATTACTAAACTGAGAGAGTATTACTAAACTGAGAGAGTATTACTAAACTGTGAGAATATACTCAACTGAGAGATTATTACTCTATGGAGAGATTATTTCTCAACTGAGAGAGTATTACTAAACTGTGAGAATATTACTGAACTGAGAGATTATTACTCTATGGAGAGATTATTTCTCAACTGAGAGAGTATTACTAAACTGAGAGAGTATTACTAAACTGATAGAATATTACTAAACTGAGAGAGCTGAGAGAGTATTACCAAACTGAGAGAATATTACTAAACTGAGAGAATATTACTAAACTGAGAGAATATTACTAAACTGAGAGAGCTGAGAGAATATTACTAAACTGAGAGAGTATTACTAAACTGAGAGAATATTACTAAACTGAGAGAGTATTACTAAACTGAGAGAGTATTACTAAACTGAGAGAATATTACTAAACTGAGAGAGTATTACTAAACTGAGAGAGCTGAGAGAATATTACTAAACTGAGCGAATATTATTAAACTGAGAGAGTATTACTAAACTGAGGGAGTATTACTAAACCGAGAGAGTATTACTAAACTGAGAAAATATTACTAAACTGAGAGAGTGTTACTAGACTGAGATAGTATTACTCAACTGAGAGAGTGTTACTAAACTGAGAGAATATTACTCAACGGAGAGATTATTACTAAACTGAGAGAGTATTACTAAACTGAGAGAGTGTTGCTAGACTGAGATAGTATTACTAAACTGAGAGAGTATTACTAAACTGAGAGAGTATTACTAAACTGTGAGAATATTACTCAACTGAGAGATTATTACTCTATGGAGAGATTATTTCTCAACTGAGAGAGTATTACTAAACTGTGAGAATATTACTCAACTGAGAGATTATTACTCTATGGAGAGATTATTTCTCAACTGAGAGAGTATTACTAAACTGAGAGAGTATTACTAAACTGATAGAATATTACTAAACTGAGAGAGCTGAGAGAGTATTACCAAACTGAGAGAATATTACTAAACTGAGAGAATATTACTAAACTGAGAGAATAATACTAAACTGAGAGAGCTGAGAGAATATTACTGAACTGAGAGAGTATTACTAAACTGAGAGAATATTACTAAACTGAGAGAGTATTGCTAAACTGAGAGAGTATTACTAAACTGAGAGAATATTACTAAACTGAGAGAGTATTACTAAACTGAGAGAGTGTTACTAGACTGAGATAGTATTACTCAACTGAGAGAGTGTTACTAAACTGAGAGAATATTACTCAACGGAGAGATTATTACTAAACTGAGAGAGTATTACTAAACTGAGAGAGTGTTGCTAGACTGAGATAGTATTACTAAACTGAGAGAGTATTACTAAACTGAGAGAGTATTACTAAACTGTGAGAATATTACTCAACTGAGAGATTATTACTCTATGGAGAGATTATTTCTCAACTGAGAGAATATTACTAAACTGAGAGAGTATTACTAAACTGATAGAATATTACTAAACTGAGAGAGTAGTGAGAGAGAGTATTACTAAACTGAGAGAATATTACTAAACTGAGAGAGTATTACTAAACTGAGAGAGTATTACTAAACTGAGAGAGCTGAGAGAATATTACTAAACTGAGAGAGTATTACTAAACTGAGAGAATATTACTAAACTGAGAGAGTATTACTAAACTGAGAGAGTATTACTAAACTGAGAGAATATTACTAAACTGAGAGAGTATTACTAAACTGAGAGAGCTGAGAGAATATTACTAAACTGAGCGAATATTACTAAACTGAGAGAGTATTACTAAACTGAGGGAGTATTACTAAACCGAGAGAGTATTACTAAACTGAGAAAATATTACTAAACTGAGAGAGTATTACTAAACTGAGAGAGCTGAGAGAATATTACTAAACTGAGAGAATATTACTAAACTGAGAGAGTATTTCTAAACTGAGAGAATATTACTAAACTGAGAGAGTATTTCTAAACTGGGTGAGTATTACTAAACCGAGAGAGTATTACTAACCTAAGAGAGTATTACTAAACTGAGAGAATATTACTAAACTGTGAGAGTATTACTAAACTGAGAGAGTTTTACTAACCCGAGAGAGTATTACTAAACTGAGAGAGTGTTACTAGACTGAGATAGTATTACTCAACTGAGAGAGTATTACTAAACTGAGAGAGTGTTACTAGACTGAGAGAGTATTACTAAACTTAGAGAATATTACTAAACTGAGAGAGTATTACTAAACTGAGAGAAATGAGAGAATATTACTAAACTGAGAGAATATTACTAAACTGAGAGAGTATTACTAAACTGAGGGAGTATTACTAAACCGAGAGAGTATTACTAACCTGAGAGAGTATTACTAAACTGAGAGAATATTACTAAACTGTGAGAATATTACCAAACTGAGAGAGTATTACTAAACTGAGAGAGTATTACTAAACTGAGAGAGTATTACTAAACTGAGAGAGTATTACTAGACTGAGATAGTATTACTCAACTGAGAGAGTATTACTAAACTGAGAGAGTGTTACTAGAATGAGACAGTATTACTAAACTGAGAGAATATTACTAAACTGAGAGAATATTACTAAACTGAGAGAGTATAACTAAACTGAGAGAGCTGAGAGAATATTACTAAACTGAGAGAATATTACTAAACTGAGAGAGTATTACTAAACTGAGAGAGTGTTACTAAACTGAGAGAGTGTTACTAGACTGAGAGAGTATTACTAAACTGAGAGAGTGTTACTAAACTGAGAGAGTATTATTAAACTGAGAGAGCTGAGAGAGTATTACAAGACTGAGAGAGAATTACTAAACTGAGAGAATATTACTAAACTGAGAGAGCTGAGAGATTATTACTCAACTGAGAGAGTATTACTAAACTGAGAGAGTATTACTAAACTGAGAGAATATTACTAAACTGAGAGAGTATTACTAAACTGAGGGAGTATTACTAAACTGAGAGAATATTACTAAACTGAGAGAGCTGAGAGATTATTACTCAACTGAGAGAGTATTACTAAACTGAGAGAATATTACTAAACTGAGAGAGTATTACTAAACTGAGGGAGTATTACTAAACCGAGAGAGTATTACTAAACTGAGAGAATATTACTAAACTGAGGGAGTATTACTGAACCGAGAGAGTATTACTAACCTGAGAGAGTATTACTAAACTGAGAGAATATTACTAAACTGTGAGAGTATTACTAAACTGAGAGAGTATTACTAACCCGAGAGAGTATTACTAAACTGAGAGAGTATTACTAAACTGAGAGAGTGTTACTAGACTGAGATAGTATTACTCAACTGAGAGAGTATTACTAAACTGAGAGAGTGTTACTAGAATGAGAGAGTATTACTAAACTGAGAGAATATTACTAAACTGAGAGAATATTACTAAACTGAGAGAGTATTACTAAACTGAGAGAGTATTACTAAACTGAGAGAGTGTTACTAGACTGAGAGAGTATTACTAAACTGAGAGAGTGTTACTAAACTGAGAGAGTATTACTAAACTGAGAGAGCTGAGAGAGTATTATAAGAATGAGCGATTATTACTAAACTGAGAGAGTGTTACTAGACTGAGATAGTATTACTAAACTGAGAGTGTATTACTAAACTGAGAGAGTATTACTAAACTGTGAGAATGTTACTCAACTGAGAGATTATTACTCTATGGAGAGATTATTTCTCAACTGAGAGAGTATTACTAAACTGAGAGAGTATTACTAAACTGATAGAATATTACTAAACTGAGAGAGCTGAGAGAGTATTACCAAACTGAGAGAATATTACTAAACTGAGAGAATATTACTAAACTGAGAGAATATTACTAAACTGAGAGAGCTGAGAGAATATTACTAAACTGAGAGAGTATTACTAAACTGAGAGAATATTACTAAACTGAGAGAGTATTACTAAACTGAGAGAGTATTACTAAACTGAGAGAATATTACTAAACTGAGAGAGTATTACTAAACTGAGAGAGCTGAGAGAATATTACTAAACTGAGCGAATATTACTAAACTGAGAGAGTATTACTAAACTGAGGGAGTATTACTAAACCGAGAGAGTATTACTAAACTGAGAAAATATTACTAAACTGAGAGAGTGTTACTAGACTGAGATAGTATTACTCAACTGAGAGAGTGTTACTAAACTGAGAGAATATTACTCAACGGAGAGATTATTACTAAACTGAGAGAGTATTACTAAACTGAGAGAGTGTTGCTAGACTGAGATAGTATTACTAAACTGAGAGAGTATTACTAAACTGAGAGAGTATTACTAAACTGTGAGAATATTACTCAACTGAGAGATTATTACTCTATGGAGAGATTATTTCTCAACTGAGAGAGTATTACTAAACTGAGAGAGTATTACTAAACTGATAGAATATTACTAAACTGAGAGAGCTGAGAGAGTATTACCAAACTGAGAGAATATTACTAAACTGAGAGAATATTACTAAACTGAGAGAATATTACTAAACTGAGAGAGCTGAGAGAATATTACTAAACTGAGAGAGTATTACTAAACTGAGAGAATATTACTAAACTGAGAGAGTATTACTAAACTGAGAGAGTATTACTAAACTGAGAGAATATTACTAAACTGAGAGAGTATTACTAAACTGAGAGAGCTGAGAGAATATTACTAAACTGAGCGAATATTACTAAACTGAGAGAGTATTACTAAACTGAGGGAGTATTACTAAACCGAGAGAGTATTACTAAACTGAGAAAATATTACTAAACTGAGAGAGTATTACTAAACTGAGAGAGCTGAGAGAATATTACTAAACTGAGAGAATATTACTAAACTGAGAGAGTATTTCTAAACTGGGTGAGTATTACTAAACCGAGAGAGTATTACTAACCTAAGAGAGTATTACTAAACTGAGAGAATATTACTAAACTGTGAGAGTATTACTAAACTGAGAGAGTATTACTAACCCGAGAGAGTATTACTAAACTGAGAGAGTGTTACTAGACTGAGATAGTATTACTCAACTGAGAGAGTATTACTAAACTGAGAGAGTGTTACTAGACTGAGAGAGTATTACTAAACTTAGAGAATATTACTAAACTGAGAGAGTATTACTAAACTGAGAGAAATGAGAGAATATTACTAAACTGAGAGAATATTACTAAACTGAGAGAGTATTACTAAACTGAGGGAGTATTACTAAACCGAGAGAGTATTACTAACCTGAGAGAGTATTACTAAACTGAGAGAATATTACTAAACTGTGAGAGTATTACCAAACTGAGAGAGTATTACTAACCCGAGAGAGTGTTACTAAACTGAGAGAGTATTACTAAACTGAGAGAGTGTTACTAGACTGAGATAGTATTACTCAACTGAGAGAGTATTACTAAACTGAGAGAGTGTTACTAGAATGAGAGAGTATTACTAAACTGAGAGAATATTACTAAACTGAGAGAATATTACTAAACTGAGAGAGTATAACTAAACTGAGAGAGCTGAGAGAATATTACTAAACTGAGAGAGTATTACTAAACTGAGAGAGTGTTACTAAACTGAGAGAGTGTTACTAGACTGAGAGAGTATTACTAAACTGAGAGAGTGTTACTAAACTGAGAGAGTATTACTAAACTGAGAGAGCTGAGAGAATATTACAAGACTGAGAGAGAATTACTAAACTGAGAGAGTTTTACTAAACTGAGAAAGTACTACTAACCCGAGAGAGTATTACTAAACTGAGAGAGTATTACTAAACTGAGAGAGTATTACTAAACTGAGAGAGCTGAGAGATTATTACTCAACTGAGAGAGTATTACTAAACTGAGAGAGTATTACTAAACTGAGAGAATATTACTAAACTGAGAGAGTATTACTAAACTGAGAGAGTATTACTAAACTGAGAGAGTATTACTAAACTGAGAGAATATTACTAAACTGAGGGAGTATTACTGAACCGAGAGAGTATTACTAACCTGAGAGAGTATTACTAAACTGAGAGAATATTACTAAACTGCTGAGAGTATTACTAAACCGAGAGAGTATTACTAAACTGAGAGAGTATTACTAAACTGAGAGAGTGTTACTAGACTGAGATAGTATTACTCAACTGAGAGAGTATTACTAAACTGAGAGAGTGTTACTAGAATGAGAGAGTATTACTAAACTGAGAGAATATTACTAAACTGAGAGAGTATTACTAAACTGAGAGAGTATTACTAAACCGAGAGAGTATTACTAAACTGAGAGAGTGTTACTAGACTGAGAGAGTATTACTAAACTGAGAGAGTGTTACTAAACTGAGAGAGTATTACTAAACTGAGAGAGCTGAGAGAGTATTATAAGAATGAGCGATTATTACTAAACTGAGAGAGTGTTACTAGACTGAGATAGTATTACTAAACTGAGAGAGTATTACTAAACTGAGAGAGTATTACTAAACTGTGAGAATATTACTCAACTGAGAGATTATTACTCTATGGAGAGATTATTTCTCAACTTAGAGAGTATTACTAAACTGAGAGAGTATTACTAAACTGAGAGAGTGTTACTAAACTGAGAGAATATTACTCAACTGAGAGAGTATTACTAAACTGATAGAATATTACTAAACTGAGAGAGCTGAGAGAGTATTACCAAACTGAGAGAATATTACTAAACTGAGAGAATATTACTAAACTGAGAGAATATTACTAAACTGAGAGAGCTGAGAGACTATTACTAAACTGAGAGAGTATTACTAAACTGAGAAAATATTACTAAACTGAGAGAGTATTACTAAACTGAGAGAGTATTACTAAACTGAGAGAATATTACTAAACTGAGAGAGTATTACTAAACTGAGAGAGCTGAGAGAATATTACTAAACTGAGCGAATATTACTAAACTGAGAGAGTATTACTAAACTGAGGGAGTTTTACTAAACCGAGAGAGTATTACTAAACTGAGAGAATATTACTAAACTGAGAGAGTATTACTAAACTGAGAGAAATGAGAGAATATTACTAAACTGAGAGAATATTACTAAACTGAGAAAGTACTACTAACCCGAGAGAGTATTACTAAACTGAGAGAGTATTACTAAACTGAGAGAATATTACTAAACTGAGAGAGCTGAGAGATTATTACTCAACTGAGAGAGTATTACTAAACTGAGAGAGTATTACTAAACTGAGAGAATATTACTAAACTGAGAGAGTATTACTAAACTGAGGGAGTATTACTAAACCGAGAGAGTATTACTAAACTGAGAGAATATTACTAAACTGAGAGAGTATTACTAAACTGAGAGAGCTGAGAGAATATTACTAAACTGAGAGAATATTACTAAACTGAGAGAGTATTACTAAACTGGGGGAGTATTACTAAACCGAGAGAGTGTTACTAACCTGAGAGAGTATTACTAAACTGAGAGAATATTACTAAACTGTGAGAGTATTACTAAACTGAGAGAGTATTACTAACCCGAGAGAGTATTACTAAACGGAGAGATTATTACTAAACTGAGAGAGTGTTACTAGACTGAGATGGTATTAGTCAACTGAGAG